>NC_079511.1:3825555-3862231 GCF_000801105.2 Raphanus sativus | reverse complement strand
GAGAGAGGCGTAGAAGATAATAGAGTTTGATAATTCGATAAGAAAAAACAGCATGATCCCATATAATAAAAGCAGAAACAAAACACACTCTTCTTCACGTCACTCTTAGCCACTTCTTTGTCTTGCTTCACCCCTGGATCTCTTGACCTCTTCTCCTGCAAATCAAATACAAGGATTAAACATCTCACCATATCAACCAAAACAGCTCTGACCATTAACACTAATAAACTTCACCTTGTTCTTCCATTCCTTCAACTCAGTGCCTCTGCCTCTTCTGAGTCCCAAGCTTCTCATTACCATTGACCAATACACAGAGAGCTTGCACTAGCTTAGGGTTAATTGCGTGGAGATGTATGTACGTAGCTCTTTGTTTGAGCTCTTCCATCATAGCGACGAAATCCTTGTCTTTCATCAGCACACTCGTCAAAGGATTAGCAGTCAGCATCTCAAACATATCATCCTTTCCGGAGAGCCTCTTCAAAAGGATTCCATGCATATTTCTCAAGTTGTTGTAAACCGCAGGTAAATCTCCTCTTGGTTGGATTGATTGCAAGAGCTTTCTTGTAGGATTCCAACGCCTCTTTAAAATATTTCAGACCGCATTGGTAATGGGCAGTACCAAGAAGGCGATAGCCTTTTGCCGAGGTTGGTTTAAGTTGGATGCTCCTCTTGGCATCTGAGACAGCTGCGTCGTAGTTCTGAAGCGAGGTGTGAGCAGAGGAACGCTTGGAGAAGAGGGCGTGATTGTTTGGATCGATATCAATTGCAGCGGTGTAGTGACTAACGGCGTCAGAGAAGTCACCGGAAGAGAGAGATGCGTCTTTTACAGCTTTTATTGCTTGAGCTTCAACAGCTTGTGCTAGGTTTGTTTCCTCATTTTAAACAGCTTCGACGTCCATCCCCATCTCGTGGTGTACTACGGTTTGATCACTCAACGAAAAAAAGAATAGCTTCAATCACTCTTACGTCATCAAGCTTAAGATGGAAAGTGAAAGGTGATTCCGAGAACTTGTCCATCAGTTGAACGAAGCCTTCCTGTTTCATAAACGCACTGGTCCGAGGATTCCTGCTCAGTTTCCCCCACATGTTCGGCCCCAAGGCATCTCCAAAAGGACTTGACAGATGAGCCAGGGAGTGTGCTAACCCGGATCTCATACTCTTACTGGCTGAATGGGTGGAGAGCCCTTTCTTGTATGCAACCACAGCTAATTCGAACTCATGTAACCCCAAGCCCTTAAGAGCATCACCCATAAGGACATGACCCTCTGACCGAGATGGCTTCATTTGGGTAACAAGCTGGCATCTGAGAGAGCTTCCTGGTATTGATTTGGTAAATGTAGTAACCAGAACGTTTCATCAACTGATAGTACCTGTCTGATTCATCAAAGTTGGATTTCCTGGTGCACACAGCAATGAGGGACTGCACATTCCTAAACAGAGGTACTCTAGAAGGCAGTGTATCGTTCAGCAAAACGTACAAAGCATCTATAACATTCGCCTCTTCCATGTAGAGATGGATACGTCTCGGATGTTCACAGAGTTCTTTCATCAAGTTGTTGAAATCATGGTCTTCCATGAACCCACTCGTCCGATTACTTTCACTCAGTACCTTCAACACATCCCCTTTTTGAAAGCTTCTTCAAACGGACTCCACCTATACTTGGAGAGTTGGTCTAGAGCATCTGAAAATTGGTAGTTGTCCGCGTACGAATCCGCTGAAACGTAGCAAGCCTTAGCTTTTTTGAAAAAAATGTTCCCCAAAGCGTAATGAGCAGCAGCGACGCGGCTATGAGCCTCTGCCCATTCCGGTTTCAGGTGGAGGGCCAACTTTGCGTCTGCGAGAGCTTCTTCATATTTCTTGTCCTTCAAGTGAGCAGCTGAACGCTTGGAGTAGAGGACGTGTAAGTGATGGTCGTCTGGAGCTTGATTGAGTGCGGTGGTGTAGCTCTTAACGGCGGCATCCATGTGAAGATTAGAAGAGAAAAATCTGTCTCCCTTAGTTTCTGATGCTGTCATCTTCTTTTGATAGCGTGCATGCACGATGTCCTCATGTTCTTCGTCCTCGAGATCCTCTTCATCTTCTTCGTCACTTTTTTCCTGGGAAGCATCATCATCATCATCATCTTCGTCGCTGATTTTTTTTCCAAATTAACAAGGAGAAAAGCATAAACTTCGAGGATGACATTGAACCGGTTTGGGAACACTTCGAGTAGCACGGTTTGGTATGAGCTTGCTTATAGTGAAGCTAAAGGGAGGATTAAGAGAGGAGATAAAGACTTAGCAGATTGGTTTTGGGTCCCGTTTTAAGTGTAAACAGTATGATAATAACATTAAATTAACTTATGTGAACCCTAACCGTATGAATATATATACATACGTTATACGCCCCCTCCCAAATTCTCCTATATCGAAATATACTCTGCTCGATCAAGTCTTGGTACTTTCTTCTCTTTCCCTTCTTCTCCCTTTCCGTCTGTTCCTGCAAATACTGTAAGCAACGATGAACGATCCTATGTTACAAGTCCTAGCAAAATGCACCGAAACTTAGTTGTGATTCTAGTTTCATAAATCGAATGTTTGTTTCTGTCTGACAATGATGTTGGATGGTACTTACTTCAACTTGGTGTGACACTGGGAATAAGTTGATGGCGTCCGGATTAAAACTGGAATCCACTCCGGTGAAAGAGGAATGAGATATGTGCACTTCTTTTATACATGGTGATGAAAGATTGAAAGCGTGTTACCATCGGGAAAAAGCTAGTTGCCAGACGTATGGACTAAAGAACTCTTACGGGTGGATCACTTTTCATATGAAAAGTGAAGTTGAGTAAAACATCTGCAGTGATAATTGTGAAAAATGAAAGAAAGCCATGCGTTTTAAGAATCACAGTGAAAGGAAAACTATATCAGTGATAGATAGAGATACTATACTAGTGTTTTGTTTACCTTCATTCATTCATTCCTTCGCCTCGCCAAGACCGACAATTGTGAATGATGAACTGGAGAACTTTCTGCACTGACCATTCTCGATCCGATCTTTGAGGCTATTGAAGTAAGTCTAAGAGCTACATAATAGATTAAATGATAATTTAGTTAAGCAAGTGAAAAACGGATGGATCAATCAGATACTCTGGAACTGTGATGGAGCCTACAGTGTAAATATTTTCGGCTAGCTCATGAAATCGCGGATGATTCTTGAAAGGTCGGAACACTTCTTGCCGATGCATGATTGCATAGACAATCTGCAGAAAACCAGAAATACAGACTAATTCAGAACATGAATAAACGGGAAAGGAATATATATATATATATATGTGTGATTCATGCTGCTAAGTAAACATGACAATATGATACCTCGGCAACGCGCACGTCAAAATTGCATTTAATATATCAAGGACAAGCCTCAAGAAATCAGTAAAAGATTTGCAGCTCTGCTGCCTGCAAGTTGGCAAAAATACAATTTTACAAATATAAACCACAAATCAAAGATTCAAAGAATAACAATGATTCACTGCAATTATATTGTGTGCTTGAACTAAATATGACTTACCAAATCTTCTGAAACGCTATCATCCGCTCTTGACAAGCTTATTTTGATACTATGCAGCTTTTATCACCTGTAACTTGTTATACCTGTATTAAATAATTAATGATCGGTTAATTAGGAATCATAATGAGCATCATTCCATACAAGACAAACAAAAAAATATGCATTGTCATAAAGGACTGAGGAATTAATCGCATACTTTCGAGAAAGCATGTATAGAAAAGGCTGACAAGCCTCGCAGAGGCATATGCACTAAGATGATGGGTATGAGCTACCATGTTAGCCAAGGTTGCAAGACATGTAAGCTGCAGAGTACACATCCTGCTGTAAACGCCCAAGAAACAAAATTTGTCACAATACATAAGAAAGGTACAGCACCATAATTTATATCTTAAGTGCTCATTTTCTGATACATGTCCAAATAAGTTGCAGGTTCCACTTTGATACATGGCTATCAACTTGATTACACTCTTATAAGGCTTGAACCTACCCAAACGGCCATATAATTAAGTAAAAAAAAAAACTGAAACACATTTTTCGTTGCCAATATATGAATGTAAAGCTATACCCGCAGTTTAGAAAGGTTAAGCTGCACTGTTCTGATGAGATCAATGACCGTTAAGGAACCAACAGAGAGGTCTGATGAAGGAGATGTTCCATGTACCACGGAACGCTAGGAAGTATCTATTCAAATGAAAGGTTATCAGAAAAGATACAAGGTTCAGAAATATCAATTTTAAGCCTACAATAGATAAGAGCACAACATACCACCTTGTGAATGCCTGAATTGAATGGAGAATCTCATGTGCACCGATATCTAGAGCTTGAGGCTCCCTGAAACCAAAACCCCCACAATCAGTTTATAACTATTTAACCTAAGGGGTAAGTTACAAAAGCTCATTGCAAAACAAAGAGAAGAATAAGGGAGAGAGAACCTGCATAAGGCCTGCCCCTTTTTCTTTCGAGCTAGGAATGAACCAAACATTTCGAATAGACGGACACTAAAACTGAACAAAGATTCCATCGTTTTGTCCAAGTTTCCACTTCCTTGAGCCTTCACCTTTCCACACCTACGATACAAGATTTAATCATCACGTCCATAGTATCAAACCAGAAGAATAGCCTTTAAGCAAGCAAAAAAAGAGACAGATTTGATTCACCTGTGGGTAGGATATACTACTCTTTGGATGTCACTAAGCAGCTTTGGAAAATGACTCAGATATGTAAAGCAGTTACTGTGAGTGTGTGGTGACTCAAAAGCCTGTGAAGGAACATATATATATATATATATTGTTAGCAGACAGACAAGAAGAGGTCGTTTCGTTTTGTTATTTTCTCTCATGCTCTTTCTTTCATACCTTATCGATGTTGACTGCTGGTAATAAAAGAACAGTCTGCACAAAAGAACAAGAGATTATAAAAAAAAAAAATGCTACATGTGAGTCCAATACAGTTGCTGCTCTGGTAACACAAAATAGCAGAGGCATAATAGTCAAAATTACCTGCACACCACCAGATATATAGCTTTGACAACAGTAGACTTTCCGTGAGCCACATGCCCAATGGTTCCTGAGACATTAGTTGCAAACTCAACCACACAATGCTAGGGGTTTTCAGAGATCTCCGCACTCTATCGCTCGTCGACTCATTTCAGGGATTATACAGTAAAGGTCAATCAGGTTCGTAATTATTCAATTCTCTTTCTTTCCCGGAGGTACTCTAGCATGAAACGGCGAACATGTCGTATCGCCTATGGAGATAACGGCACGATGTTACAGTTTTGATGATATTTGCGTTTTCAGTTACTCTAATTTGTTTTTTTAATTAACAAAATAAATAAAAATTTCAGAAAAAGGCAATAGCTGCTGCGGAATCGGATTCAAAAGACCTAAGAAGAAGGAGATACTCTTGCAGCAGCAGCAGCAGCACAACACTTTCTTCACGAGAACAATGTCTGTGACGAAAGCCGTTTCGAGCTTGGACAACATGGTGGTGAAGTCCCCCAACGATCGGAGGTTGTACAGAGTGATTGAATTGGAGAACGGCTTGTCTGCTCTCCTTATCCACGATCCAGATATTTATCTCGACGCCTCTGCGGCAGATGGACAGAACACCGACGGAGATCAAATGGACGAGGACGGAGAAGAAGAAGAAGATAGTGACGGTAGCTATGAAGATGATGACGATGAAGATATGGAAGGAGATGAGGATGAGGATGATGATGAAGTGAAAGGCAAAGGGGATCATCAGACCAAAAAGGTTTTCACAATTTTGAGATATATATATATCACCTCTTTCTCAAAATTTAATTTTAATCTCATATGTTTTTTTTGCTTTAGGCAGCTGCAGCTATGTGTGTTGCAATGGGCAGCTTCTTGGATCCTCCCGAGGCGCAAGGCCTTGCTCACTTTCTTGGTATTTTCCATCTTTCTATGAGTTTTTAATTCACTTCCTTTGTTTTTTTTTGGAGTGGATTCACTCTCATGTTAATGTTTTGTTCAGAACACATGCTTTTTATGGGTAGCACTGAGTTTCCCGATGAGAATGAAGTAAGCAATGCATTATATTTTTTTGTATTTGCAATGGTTTTACACTTTTTATAGATTCGTATGAATGAAGTGGAGTATTCTGGTATCTTCAATTTTTTTTTGTCTATGAACTAAGAAACTAACCCATTTAGCATGGTTAGATACAACTTGGATGTTTATTTACAGCTTGAATAATGGATGCTGATTGCATCTTTTCGAACAGACCTTATTTTGTTAGAATGATGTATCTTTGAATTCGTCTTTGTTTTTTGCTTCTAGTATGATAGTTACTTGTCTAAGCATGGAGGATCCTCTAACGCATACACCGAAATGGAGCATACGTGCTATCACTTTGAAGTCAAGAGAGAATTCCTTCAGGGTGCCTTAAAAAGGTACAGACTTTGGACACTTCACTTATCTTTTTAAATGTCAACTGCTGTAAATTTACCAAGGCTGGCGATATATGTGTTGGTATGCATGCCTAGAGTTTGTCGTCATTGTTCAGTTTTATGATGATACAGTAAAGGAAGATGCATTGCATACTTCTATGCATCCTTCTTGATCCTTAAATGTAAATTGCCTACCCTAGTGTGTCACCTGCCTAAATCATTTGTTGCAGAAAGTTTTCTTTTTGTTCTTTGGATTCCAAATTTGGATCACTTATTTGACCTTAGTTTGTTCCCTCATTATTAGGTTCTCTCAGTTTTTTGTTGCACCGCTAATGAAGACTGAAGCTATGGAACGAGAAGTCCTTGCTGTTGATTCAGGTATGCCTGTTAATCATGCCCTAAGTCCTTTGTTAGAAATTTTCGAAAGATTCATCTTCAATCGATCTTCAGATAAACTAACAAGATCCCAATTTGTAGAATTTAACCAGGCCCTACAAAATGATGCATGTCGTCTGCAACAACTTCAGTGCCATACGTCTACAAAGGGTCATCCTTTAAATAGATTCGCATGGGGTAAGGACATCTCGATGTACCTTTGTTGCCACACTTCAGTTGTTCGTGAAACAAGTTAAAGTTAATTTTTTTTTCCTGTAGGTAACAAGAAGAGCTTAAGTGGTGCAATTGAAAATGGGGTTGATCTACGGGAATGCATCGTGAAATTATACAAGGAATATTACCACGGTGGATTGATGAAACTCGTTGTCATCGGAGGAGGTAAACTTCTCTTAGGTTTATGATGTGTTTCGCTTTAATTCTTGGAAAACGTTTTTGCATTCATATTATTGGCCTTTTCTGCTGTCTGAGTTTATTGTAATTCTCTGGGTTACCTACTAAATCTTGCAGAACCTCTCGCTTTGCTTGAAAGTTGGGCTGTAGAACTATTTGGCGATGTCAAAAACGGATCCAAAATCAGGCCAACTCTGGAGGCAGAAGGTCCTATTTGGGAAGGCGGTAAATTATATCGCCTAGAAGCGGTCAGAGATGTCCATACTCTTGATTTGACATGGACTCTCCCTCCTCTTCGCCATGCCTATGTGAAGAAGCCGGATGACTATCTATCACATCTATTAGGACACGGTGAGACATCACATCCATTTTTATTGGTTTATATATAGTTTTCTTAAAGCGTCCTTGTGCATGCACTCCTGTAAACTGCATATTGAAAAACGTTGTTTGTACCATTATCTTTCTAGAGGGTAGAGGAAGTCTTCATTCATTGCTTAAAGATAAGGGCTGGATAACCTCTCTGTCTGCTGGTGTTGGGGATGATGGAATAAACCGCTCGTCTCTGGCCTATGTTTTTGGAATGACCATACATCTCACTGACTCTGGTTTAGAGAAGGTAAATTAATATATAAATTAACATATTTTAACTTAGCATAACGCAGGTGTTCGTTTTCAACTGTATATATACTGTCGTTCTTCTCCTTTTTTTATACTTTTGTTATGTTCGTTTTCACTGGATCCTATGGCAACTTCTGTTTACAGATTTATGACATCATTGGCTACATCTACCAATATCTAAAATTATTGCGTGATGCGTCACCACAAGAATGGATATTCAAGGAACTCCAAGATATTGGGAACATGGACTTTAGATATGCTGAGGAGCAGGCTGCAGATGATTATGCTGCTGAGCTCTCAGGTTTGTACTTGTATTGTCACTCGTCTATTTCTTCTAAGGCGTTATTAGTGGCTATGTTGGCATGTAAAGCCTAAATATTTTCAGGATTCATTATGCACTGTGGTATAATAACCATTTGAAAGTGTTCTTGTACAGGGAATATGCTTGCTTATCCAGTAGAGCACGTTATTTATGGTGATTATGTATATCAGACATGGGATCCAAAAATGATAGAAGATCTCATGGGTTTCTTCACACCAAAAAACATGAGGATTGATGTTGTTTCGAAGTCAGTCAAGTCAGAAGGTACTTTGGAGACTTTTTGAGAATGTAATTTTTGGATTGCATATTAATGTTCATCATTCTTTTGAATCTTCCTTGTTTCAGAGTTCCAAACTGAGCCTTGGTTCGGTTCTCGTTACGTAGAAGAAGATGTTCCATTGACTTTGATGGAAACATGGAGCAATCCTTTAGAAGTAGATACTTCTTTGCATCTTCCTTCAAAAAACCAGTTCATCCCTTGTGATTTTTCCATCCGGGCCGTTAATTCGGATGCGGATCCCAAAAGCCAGTCTCCCCCTAAGTGTTTGATTGATGAACCGCTAATGAAGTTCTGGTACAAGCTTGACGAAACATTTAAGGTTCCCCGTGCAAATACGTACTTCCGCATAAATTTGAAGGGGGCATATGACAGTGTGAAGAACTGCCTTTTGACGGAACTATTTATCAACCTTCTGAAAGATGAGCTAAATGAGATCATATACCAGGCAAGTAAACTACCTTTTAGGACGATCTTTTTAGATGTTTTGTTTCTATATTGACACGAATATCTGATTTTTTTGTTTGCAGGCCAGTATAGCAAAACTTGAAACTTCTCTGTCTATGTATGGGGATAAACTAGAGCTTAAAGTGTATGGCTTTAATGAAAAAAATCCAGCTCTCTTATCAAAAATTTTAGCCATAGCCAAATCCTTCATGCCAAGCCTGGACCGATTTAAGGTATGTGAAATTTTGAATGTTTCATTGTCGCACTCTTTATTCTCCTCATTCATTGTTGAACTTTATTTTTTGTGTCAGATTATTTTCCTCATCGGTTACTACTACCTTATCTATCTAAACCTTGCAGGTTATCAAAGAAAACATGGAGAGAGGGTTCAGAAATACTAATATGAAGCCTTTGAACCATTCCACATACTTGAGACTGCAACTCTTGTGTAAACGAATCTATGACAGCGACGAGAAGTTGTCTGTACTAAATGATTTGTCTCTCACTGATCTTAAAAGCTTTATTCCTGAAGTCCGCTCTCAGGTAACATTATGCATCAACCACAGATAACATCAGTCTGGACTGGACTGCTTGCCTTTGCGATTGTTCTCTGGTTTCGTTTAAACCGTGCAACTGATAGGTAAAACTTTTGTTATGTTTGCAGATATTTATCGAGGCTCTGTGTCATGGTAATTTGTCGGAAGAGGAAACAGTGAATATATCAAACATATTCAAAAACAGTTTGACAGTTGAACCGCTCCCAGTCAAATGTAGACATGGAGAGCAGATAATGTGCTTCCCTCTGAATGCCAAACTTGTAAGAGATGTCACTGTGAAGAACAAATCCGAAACAAACTCAGTAGTCGAGGTAAAAAGACAAAATGTCTGTTCTTGTGATGCGAGTGAGCCAAGTAGAAGCTAATAGTAGTAGGATTGATATAGTCATGGCTATGAATTTGAACATGAACCCTGTTTTGCAGATTTACTATCAAATCGAGCCTGAAGAAGCTCAGTCAACAAGAATGAAAGCTATGCTGGATCTCTTTAATGAAATAATAGGAGAGCCATTGTTCAATCAGTTGAGGTTAGTCATCACATGTTTCTCTAGTTTTGTTTTATAGATCAAACCGTATTTGTAGTATAGCCACATATTTATAATGCGATTTTGGTTACAGGACAAAGGAGCAGCTTGGTTATGTTGTCGAGTGTGGCCCTCGCTTAACTTATCGTGTCCATGGTTTCTGTTTCTGTGTTCAATCTTCCAAGTACGGTCCAATTCATTTGCTGGGGAGAGTCGATAATTTCATAAAAGACATCGAAGCGCTGCTGGTAAGTCGATAATAAGAGAAAAAGAAGATATTAAGCTACATTGAAGCCTTTTCCCATATCATTCCACAAATGTTAATTGCAGGAACAACTGGATGAAGAATCATTTGAAGATTACAGAAGCGGTATGATTGCTAGATTGCTGGAAAAGGATCCTTCTCTCTTATCTGAGACAAATGAGTTATGGAGTCAGATTGTTGACAAAAGGTAAGGATCTCAAGGGTTTAAAGTATGAGATCCGCAGTTTCATATTAAAGTTCAATGAGTTACTTCAATGTCCCTGACAAAAATGGAGCTAACTCTCTCTCTCTGACACACAGGTACATGTTTGATTTCTCACACAAAGAAGCAGAAGAATTAAGAAGCATAGAGAAGAGAGATGTGATCAAGTGGTACAAAACCTATTTCGGAGAATCATCCCCAAAATGCCGTAGGCTTGCGGTTAGGGTGTGGGGATGCAACACCAATATGAAAGAAACTCAGACAGATACCAAGTCGGTGCAGGTCATAGCAGACGCTGTGGCTTTCAAGTCGACTTCTAGATTTTACCCAAGCCTCTGTTAGTTAGTCAGAAACAACAGTACTAGTATACGTATACTCTACTTTTCGATTCTTCTTTAATACTATATTTTTTTCTTTTACTTTACTCAATTTTTTGTTAAAAGAAAACCCAAAATGTCGCTTTTGTTATGATTATTTGAGGATATTTATTTGTCGGTTGGTTGAGGTAGAGATCTATAAATAAGCGTGTGCCAGCTAGTGACCTTTTTTAATAAATCAGATTTAGTAGAAACCTCTCAAATGATTGATTAGTATTATTAAAAACAAATAAAAGTGTTACTAGTAGTAAATATTCATAAAATAATTTATTATGATATATATAAGTAAAATTGTCGAATACTGTATATAATTATTTTATAATTAAGTACGAGTGGTGAGTTTTTATTTCATCCCGCGGTAAATTGCTTGTGGGGCCAATACAAATATCAATCGAAAACTATCTTCAGCCTCCTCTCTCTCTCACTATTTTTCCTCTGTACGGTGGTGAGTGCAGACCATCATCGAATCGAATTTGCAGAAATAGGATTCTCTCTTTTACCCCAAAAGAAAAATCTGAATCTCTTCTCCGCCGTCGAAGTTTGAATTCTCTCTCGTCCTCCCGTGAGTTTTTCCCCCTCTCCCACTTCCTTAATATCTTCTCCTTCTTTCCTTTTCGCGTCTCCTCAATATCCATTTCCAACTAATTTTCTGATCTCTCTCTCTCCCACAACGGCAGATCTAGGGTTTATCGCTTCTGCCTTCTCCAACTTCTGTTTTTGAATGTTTATCTAACGACTTTCTATTTCTCCGTTTTCGCTGCAGTTGAGCTTCCCCTCCCCCAGCTTCGATCCTCCTCGCATTTACGGTATACCTTATGCACGAGTGAGGTTCGTTTTCTCCAGATCGCTTTACGTTTTTCACTTACTCCCTAGTCCCTATGATTCGGTTATCGATCTGAAATATCTTTTGGTGGGACAGATCATCGTGGATCGTGATTGAAGCGCGAGAGAAATAAAAAAATATTAAGAGAGCGAAGATGAGCGAGGGCCAGAAGTTCCAGCTGGGAACCATCGGCGCTTTGAGTTTATCCGTTGTATCGTCCGTGTCGATCGTGATCTGTAACAAGGCGCTTATTAGCACCCTCGGCTTCACCTTCGGTAACCTCTTTCCCCCCCCGTTGAGTATCCATGTAGAGACTATTTCCTCTGGATCTATACGTGTGCTTGCTGTATAAGTTGAAGGATAGGTTATATAGATTATTTCCTTTGGATCTATAGGTGAGCTTGTGTGTGCTGAAGTTTTCTCTTAGCGTATGTGTTGAAGGATAGGTTTAGAGATCATTTTACTTTATACACTGAGCAGGACGATGATCAACTCTTTTTAAAAGCCTGCATCAGCTTATAATCTCATCATGTGATATTGATTGATCTCATAGGCTATCTTGTTACTTACTCTTGTTATTTTTTTTTATACGTACAGCGACTACTTTGACTAGTTGGCATCTTCTGGTCACGTTTTGTTCCCTTCATGTGGCACTATGGATGAAGATGTTCGAACACAAGCCTTTTGATCCACGAGCTGTGATGGGATTTGGCATATTGAACGGGATCTCCATAGGACTATTGAATCTCAGCCTTGGCTTTAATTCCGTTGGCTTTTACCAGGTAATATAATAGATTTGTCATTCCAGTTGCTACGTGATGATTTCCTTTTTAACACATCTCCTCCTCTGTTGATATTAGATGACAAAATTAGCAATCATCCCCTGTACTGTTCTCTTGGAGACTCTCTTCTTCAGGAAAAAATTCAGGTTATCACTCAAAGTTCTCTTACTTAGTGTACATTTCTATTATACTTAAATGATTATTAATTTGGTCATGCATTTGTAGTTGCCTATCAAACTTACAATGTGATGATGAGCAACTTAGTGATACTCTAATGTCCCTTTTGTAGTCTCTAGTCAAGGGCCTAGTTAATGACACATTTCTTCTTTTTTTGCTTGCAGTCGAAAAATTCAGTTTTCATTAACCATCCTTCTCCTTGGTGTTGGGATTGCAACCGTCACAGATCTTCAGCTTAATATGCTGGGTTCTGTCTTGTCGCTGCTGGCTGTTATCACAACTTGTGTTGCTCAAATTGTATCCTATACTTAGCCCTTCTTTTCCCATTGATTTATTCTTTTTATCGTATAACCAATTCGATGCTGTATTCTTAAACCAACTGTACACAGATGACAAATACCATCCAGAAGAAGTTCAAAGTTTCATCCACGCAACTTCTTTATCAGTCTTGCCCTTATCAAGCAATTACACTTTTCGTCACTGGTCCGTTTCTGGATGGGCTCCTAACCAATCAGAATGTGTTTGCTTTCAAGTACACTTCTCAAGTTGTGGTAAGAGTCAATATGCTAGGGATTCTACCCAACTTAAATACTGGTCTTCTCGGGTCCATGTACATATATATTTACAGGTGCTTCTTTTGTTTACTGCAGTTCTTCATCGTCCTGTCCTGCCTCATATCAGTCTCTGTAAACTTCAGCACTTTTCTAGTGATTGGAAAAACGTCTCCGGTCACATATCAGGTTCTTGGACATCTTAAGACATGCCTGGTTCTAGCATTTGGCTATGTTTTGCTGAAAGACCCATTCAACTGGCGCAACATTCTTGGTATTATGGTGGCGGTGATTGGAATGGTTGTGTATTCCTATTTCTGCTCGGTTGAGACTCAGCAGAAGGCAAGTGAAACATCAACTCAGTTGCCTCAGGTAAATTTGCTCTTAGCTAATATCTTTCTATTTGGCTGTTTAATACTATTGAATGCTGGACATGGATAAATTGATCCTTGGTCCATAGTAAATAGGAGTAACCTACCTCTCTCGTTTGTATGATTTAAAGAAAAAAAACCATCTTCTCCTTAAGAAAGTGGCTTCAGTCTAATTGCTAAATCAATGGTACAATAAAAGAGATAATTAGAGAGCAAAGACTGCTGCTATCAGAATAGACAATAGAATCTTAGGCATTGTTTTGTTTGGTAAAGGTCTATGCTGATTTTGTGTGATGTTATATTGGTGTCTTAAGTAAAGAAGAGAAAACAAAATCTAATGTTAGTTTGGGTTTGGCAGATGAAAGAGAGCGAGAAGGATCCGCTAATAGCAGTTGAAAATGGAAGCGGAGTGTTATCAGACGGTGGTGGTGGTGTGCAAAAGACGGCGGCTCCTGTATGGAACTCAAATAAAGAATATTAAGAAACATCGTTATATTTTTTTATATACATGTCAACTCTCTTTTGTATCAGCTTTGTCAGAGAGATCTTTTTTTTTTTGAAAAAACTTGTTTAATTCCTCTCTTTTGTTTGTTCTCTTTTACAATCGCATAGCACAGAAGTAGGGGAGACTGAAAAAAACAACAGCTTTCCACAAGGAAGAAAAGCAGAGAGTGAGAGGGCGGACACAACTTTGATCATTTAACTTTATTATAAAGAGCAGTTTTTTTTTTTGTTATATTTGGAACTAGTGATACAACTGTATACCAAGGTTGTGGCAATATTCATCAATACTGGAATGTGGCAACATGTGTTTGATTTTCAGGCTCCTTTACATGGATTATATTACACTCTTCACTCCTTGTTTTCTTTTATCTCATGTTGATGTAGTGGCTACATTCATCAATAACGGAAACGTGTGTTTGATTTTCGGACTCCGTTGCATGGATTATATACAGAGAGAAACCACTTGTTTTCTTTGATCTGAATTTGTGTGTCAATATATGAGACACCATAGCACCAGTGGTCTAGTGGTAGAATAGTACCCTGCCACGGTACAGACCCGGGTTCGATTCCCGGCTGGTGCATTCTGAGCTGTGATGAAATTTGGCTTTAGCGCAGGTTGGTTCCTACGCACCCGTCTGATATCCAGATTATACGCCGTACACCTGAGCTCTTCTCTTTTTTTTTTTGGTCAGGGTAGCTAAGCTAAGATTGAGAGGCTAGTGAATGAAAGCAGCTGCACTTTTAGTTACTCTTTGTCACTCTCTATCTAATGTGTTAGAGACACTGACATGAAACTAAACTTTTCTACCTCTATTCTTAACGACTGTCATTACAATGATTAGGTTGCATTTTGTTTCATTCAACACAAACAAACAAACAAAAAATTCACAGCAACAAATAAATGTTTCAATCTTTCCTTTTCTTTTGGGATTTCCCATTGCATTCCATGTCCTCCATAGGAGTTCACAGAGCGAAAAAAATTGCTCGGTCGGCTTCAGGGCCAAAATGGATGGCACCACCTCGTCATCTATTCAATCTCCTGCTTAATCCTAAGAAGCATCAACAAACATCTGTACCGGTTATGAAACATCAAGAGCTCCCTTTTGCATAACTTGCTCATGGTGGTGTACGGTGTCCACCGAAACTTTGCTCGGTGGCCAATAACGAAACATGGATCTTCCGATGATGTTCTTTATTGGAAGTGGACCCCTGCGTTTTAACAATCATCCATGAATCAACAGAGTTCTTTGAAAAAAAGCAGATATCTTCCAAAGTGGGTTACCAGTTATGAGAGTCAAAGCTTTTGTTCCGGTTGTCTCCTAGCACAAAGACATAACCTTCAGGGACCAACTGCAAATAAAACAAAAAAAGGAAAAACAATTTTAGCTGCATTACGACTTTTAAGGTGGAGAATCATTAAACTAGGAAAGTGCACGTTCGCGTACCATTGGTTCCATTTCATAGTTCATTGGCTCTAAGACAAAATCCTCTACTTGAACGATGTCATTCACCAAGAGCTTTCCATCACAAATCTACATGATACAAGAGCGATAAGTTAGACAGGAAACAAAGGGTACAGGCCTGTCCTGAGGAGGCTGGATATAAATAGGATAAACTAACAATTGATTTAGATATAAAGGGGGGTGGCTTACTTCAACCCAGTCACCTTCGCTTGCAACTATCCTCTTTATGAAAACATCAGTACAATTGTAACCATGTTCCTGCAGTTTTTCAAATTAGGATATCAAACACCTATCAAACACATATGAAAAAAAAAAACAAGAAATGGTGACTAGAGAATAGAGACCTACCACCAAAATCGGAGGAGCCTTGAAGATGACTATATCTGAAACCTCTGGCCTTCTGAACAAGTACGAGACCTAACAAACACCAAAAGCACATAACACAGAGTCAATAACTCATCAAACACTCACCACCAATCATCAAAAGATCGATGTTACTTCCTAGCAAATTATGTATATAAGCATAATCAATCATAGAAGAAACACATAGAGGATCTCTAGTGGAATCTCACCTTCTCGGCCATAACACGATCACCGACATCGAGAGTAGGGTACATAGACGCTGAAGGTATAGACTTGGGCTCAGCCAAAGCCGAACGGAAGAGAAGAGAAACGGTAACCGCCGTGAAAGCCGCCTTAGCATCCTCCGAGCAGATATTCAACAACTTATTAACCCACCCGTTGTTTCCAAAGCTCGAGCCTTTATTACTACTCCTCAACTCCATCTTCACTTCAACATCACCCCCCTTGCTTCCCCTATCAATGTCAGCAGCAGCAATATCCATCCCCGGAATGCTGCTGCAAGGCATCCACTTCGACCCTCTAAGGAACGGGATCACAGAAGAAGCCTTTAGCGGCGAGATCCCGAGTGCGTTGTTGTTGTTCATCCCTAGCAGCAGATCTGGAGACGCGGTTAGCTTCATGATCGAGATCATCCCCAGCACGAGCGGACTCTTGCTTCCTTCTTCGAGGAGCTCCCTCGCGATGGTGCTGTACATGGAGGAGGAAGAAGCTGGGCGAACGCGAGGAGGTTTGTCCGAGATATCGGGTATCTGACTGTGTGTGAAGGTTCTGGGACGGGTCAAGCAGCATTCGAAGCATGAGCGGACGTCTCCTGCGCCGACGCGAGCCGCGGCGGATGAGGCGATGTTCCTAGCGACGTAGCTGGAGTACGTGAAGGTAACCCTAATCGCCATGATTTTGGAAATTGAATCGGAGAATTTGGAAATTGGAAACTTCCGGCGAGAGAAACGGAGAACCTTTCCGCCGGCGAGGTCAGAGAGAGAAATCTGGAGATCTCCAGAGGTATGGGGAAGAAGAAGGTTGTAAGCAGAGAGAGAGAGAGATCAATTAAATTAGGGCCAGATGGGAGGGACCCACACAATTTACAATTTAGACATTCATGTCCACAAACTTTATTTACATTCATGTCCACAAAATCTATTCTATTAAGACATCCATTTTTTTCTGTAACTGATTAAGACAGCCATATTACCAATTGATAAATATATGGCCTAATCATATACTTCCTCTGTACCATTTTAACTGATGTTTAAGGTTTTTACACAAAGACTAAGAAAATGCAAATTTCTATATAATTTATCTTAGTTACATAAAATTGCATTAAATAAAATCAGTCTAACCAATAAGAAAAGTATGTAGTATTTTGTAATTGGTTGCAAATTTCAATTGACATTAAATTTTGTTTAGAAATGTGAGAACATCACTTATTATGGAACAAAATAAAAATGCTTAAACATAACTTAAATTGGTACAGAGGGAGTAGTTTATTTATTTTAAAGACTATTATATCTATTATATTAATATTAAATATAAATATGATTAAAAAAATCTAAATATATAAATTAAACTTTTCAGAAAAAATTAAACAAAAAATATACATGCTTTTAAATTTTTTAAAAAGCGGGTCAATAGTCCAGTTTATTTACATTCATGTCCACAAAATTACTGTTATATTTGTTTTTTTTTTTTTTTTTTTGTTCTCCGGGGAAGATACAAATGAGTCCTCTCTTTTTACTGTTATATTTGTTAATTAGTAATTTTACAATATGTTTTGTCATTTAGCAAATCAGATGACATGTCTAAACCAATCAAAAATTGGTAAAATGTCTTTTTGTGAGTATATAGTATAATAAGAGTATTCACACTTCACCATCATTCCTACCACTATCAATTTTGGTATGTTTTTATGTTGACTACGTGGCTACATAAAAGACCAAAAAAAAGTAAACGGGTTTTGGGTATGGATACTCTGGATGTATGTGGAGTGCAGGAAGAAAGTAAGAGCCATGACCTCAGCGCATACGTCAACTCGTATAAGAGATGCTTCGCTGTTATTTCTCAAGTAGAGTAGATCGCTTTATTTATTAAGTTTTCTTTAAAATATTCACAACTAGATTGAGTACCTAGTCGTTAACTTAGGGAGGTTGAGTTTGACCAAAACCTAATCCAAGAACGGAGTCACTTTTGTTCATCTTATTCTAAACCGTTCGAAAGAGAGCAACACTAGTCTTTCAATTTGTCTCATAGTGTAATCTTCGCCGAATGATTTCCCTTTATCGCGTAGTTATGTTTTTCTTTAACATGTACGGAGATTTGAATTGGAATTTAGCTACCTGCATGCATGTTTTGTTTTTAATTAGTTTCTTATTGTAGGTCAAATAATCGCAAACGAGTTTCTGAGAACGTAACATATACATCTCATGGAAAGAAAGAAAGAAAAAAAAATCTTTTTAACAACGAAAGAAAAAAATAAACATATACATCTCATGATGCCAGGTTTTCATACGAGCGTTCTAATGACATGGGTGATAATATTGTAACATTTTCTCAACACGTTTATGAAATGGACTGGGCCATGATATCTTTATATAGTTGCGAAAACCAAACAAATGTTTTAAGAGATTGCTCCCCTTTGATATTTGTATTTTGGTTTGGGCCAATGAGCCTAAATATTAAAATCGAAGAAGTAGAATTATCGAGCCAGATGAATTGGGTTAATAATCTTTTTACCAGTTTCACTACCTCATTAATCCTCAGTGTACATTTACATAGCTCCTCAACCATGAATATCAGAAACTTCCTTTTCTTACCAGTTTACAAATGACTTAATGAGAGTAAATGCCAAAGAAGTTTATGATATCTAATTGGTATATACAAAAGTAACACTGTGAAACTAACATCAAAGCACCAGTGGTCTAGTGGTAGAATAGTACCCTGCCACGGTACAGACCCGGGTTCGATTCCCGGCTGGTGCATTCTGTTCTGAGCTGTGAAGAAATTGGCATAAGCGTAGGTTGGGTCCTTCGCACTCTTCTGATTACCAGATGTAATAGCCACAATGCTGAGCTCTATTTTTTTTTTCCTTCGTAGGTTGGGTCCTTCGTTTTTTTCAATATTTGTATTTTAATCATTACCAAGTTGAGCTTGGCGCGTTTGGCCCAACCTCTACTAATCTTCTCAATATCGTCAGAGATTTCACAATTTGAGAAGAAACAGAAGAAGAGAACCTTTTGGTGCGTTTGGGATCGACGTTCCACACACTTAACTTTTTTTTTATTACAAAATTAGTGATGAAAAAGTGAAAGGCACGTTGACACGTGAAGTGTAGCATCTTGTATCCCTCTTTTCTTCTTCTCTAAACTAATTAAAATCCTTAATCGACTACTTCAATTACAAGTGTTTGTAGTTGCTTCTATAACGTGTTTAACAACTAATTCATAGGCACATAGCATCTCTCCACGTCTGAGTTAAGTTTTGCAAAACTAAAGATTTACATTTTTTTTGTCAACTTATGGATTATGAAAATGGAGGGAAAACCATTAGACCATCATTATTGGTGTCTCTCCATCAAAGTTCCCAATCTTTTTTTTTTTTTTTTTTGTCATGAATGTGTAAGGACTGTGTAAGGGTTGCCCTTATACAAGGGCTTTCCCCTCACTTTTTGTTTCGGTCCTCTCCCCTTCTCTCTTAAGGACAGCCCCAATATTAATGCTCTTACAAGCCTGAGCCCCCAAGGCTCGATAAGGTTAAAAGGCCAGTTCATAGCCTAGTATCCAAATCGGCCTGCAACAAAGGCCCTAAACTCATATAGTCAAAAAAACATACGTAATCAATTATCTGTTTTTATGAACGTATGTACGTATGTATATAAGTTTTAAAATCCATCTTTGAAAAGAGAGTGCATTTATAATTCGTATGCTGTCCTACAACGTTATTGGGACATAGTTGTTAGGCCTATATATACAGGAAATTTTATCCAGTTTACATGTCATATCTTGTGCGCCTGTAGCTCAGTGGATAGAGCGTCTGTTTCCTAAGCAGAAGGCCGTAGGTTCGACCCCTACCTGGCGCGAATGTGATTTATTTTGTTTTGTAAATATGGCTCTTGGAACCGATGTTGGTTTTTGGCCTTGTTTTAACGGAGCCAGTTGACAATAGGTATCAGTTTATTTGCTCTGCCACTAGTCAGAGTAAAAAAGAAGAGATGAGATCTCTCCTCTATTTTTCTATAATTAGTTTTTTAACTTTTAGTTAGGCCTCTTAATTAAGCGCCAGAAGTGGACCGATAGCATTTATAAACCTCGACCCACTGGCAATTAAGAAGACTAATATGATGCTTACTTATACCAGCTAAAGTTTCTTTTCCTTTTGATTTATTTTATGATTTACCCAAATTTATGTATGACTTTTTCTTCGATTTAGAGAAGCTTTAAAGTAATGGAAGTAGGTTTCCGTTGTAGAATAATGGTAATCTTTTCAAGGGACAAATCAATTTGGTTAGGATAAATTAATATATATCCATAGTAGTTCATATATCATTAGTACACGTTTTGACATCTCTTTAATTATGAACTATCAATACTATCTTCTTATGTTCTGGTGGTGTACTGGAATTATAATCATACTACATCTTCTACATAAAATAGTGACTATAACAATTCAGTGGCATTCTAGAAAGTCGGTCACAATCAACACTTCAACACTAAATCTGATAATGTTCCAATAAAACCGTGACTTCTATAGTTTCGTGGGGGGTCCAAAACGCACATAGAGATCGATAGATCAACAAAGCTACATAATACCATATAATATAAATATAACCAATGATTTATTTTGTTTCTTATTGCTACTTGCCATTGGAATACTTTTTAAAATACAAAAAAGAAAAAAGAAAAATTCTCGAACATGGAAGATTCAAAAAGGTTAGTATAATTGTAAATTCATTGCACTTGCACGTTATAAAATACTACTATTAATCTATCTACCTACTGTCATTACTCAAATTTGAAAAGAAAACACAAAGGTCAAAAGGACAGGTCAGAAAACGCAATGATTATAAAAAATGAAGAAAAATAGAAACTTTACTGTATTGACGGAGGAAGAAGGTGGCTGGGTAGTAATGGTGGCGGCGAAAGTGAAAACATTGATGACCGCCTCGACGCTCTCCTCTCCTCCAAGGGTTGATGAGGTCAAACATAAGAAAATGTCCGTTTCATCAAACCCTCTTTCTTCAATGCTTTTCAACTACTTTTCTCTTACTTTGTCTTCTGACTATCTCTCCTCCTCTGTGTCAGTGTCTCTCCACAACCTGATCATGTTCTTTCCCTTTTAAGTTTTTAACTCTCTCTCTCTCTCTATATATATATATTCGCGTCTTGGGTCTTCTCCTCTGTTTCTTCTCATCTCGAGATGTGTTGGTCGCACGTCTCTCGTTTCCTTCCTCTGTTCCTCCTCCTCTGTTTCTGGTCCTCTGCTTTTGCTCAAGACGGTATCACCAACCCCGTTGAAGGTTTTGTTAATTTTCACCTTCTCTTCGATAACAATTCAATGGGTTTTGCTTTTGGATTTGATGGTTTTGATTATTTGTGGATTCAGTGAAGGCTTTGCGAGCGATAAAAGAAAGTTTAAACGATCCAGTTCAGAGGTTGAGAAATTGGAGGCGCGGAGATCCGTGCAATTCGAATTGGACAGGTGTTCTCTGCTGGAACTCCACTCTTGATGATGGTTATCTTCACGTCAGAGAACTGTATTCCTCTTCTCCTTCACTATTACTGCTTCTTTGTTTGATACTTATTAATGATCTTCCTTGATGAATTGTTTGTAAAGTTTTATTTCTTTTTTTTTTGTTACTTGAAGGCAATTGCTCCGCATGAATCTCTCAGGGACCTTGTCACCAGACCTTGGAAGGCTGACTCGTCTTACTATCTTGTAAGTACTTAAACTTTAATAAGTAGTCTCTTTTTTTTTTCTTACCTGTAATGGTTAATAACTCTCTTTGTGTGTTTGTACTACCTCTGCTAGAGA
The DNA here is from genome assembly GCF_000801105.2 of Raphanus sativus. Classification (NCBI taxonomy): domain Eukaryota; kingdom Viridiplantae; phylum Streptophyta; class Magnoliopsida; order Brassicales; family Brassicaceae; genus Raphanus; species Raphanus sativus. The sequence goes on along the minus strand of NC_079511.1, from coordinate 3,840,334 downwards.
TTTCATGTGGAACAATATAACCGGAAGCATACCAAAGGAAATTGGGAATATCAAGTCTCTGGAACTCTTGTAAGTCCATCGAAGTTTTATTATGGCTTTCTCTGTTTTGTCTTTTTGCTTGCCTTTTTACTTGTCTCAATCTGCTACTTGAACTCTTCCAGGCTATTGAATGGGAATCGATTATCTGGAAACTTACCAGAAGAGCTTGGCTATCTTCCAAACTTGGACAGGATACAGATTGATGAAAACCGTATAACAGGACCACTCCCCAAATCCTTTGGGAATTTAACCAAGACTAAGCACTTGTGAGGGTTTTTTTTTTTTTTTAATACAGACTGCAAAGCTGTTTTGCTTATAACGATTCCTTACACCTCTTGCACTCATTGCATTCTTTTAACTCCATCTTATCTTCTTTGCAGTCACATGAACAATAATTCAATTAGCGGGCAGATTCCTCCAGAGCTTGGAAGCCTACCTTCAATTGTTCACATGTGAGTTGCTTTTATGTCGATGGCATGCCTCACGTGCTTTACCCTAATCTAAATTTGATGAATATTTATTTCTTACTTTTCTTTTTCTTACAGCCTTCTTGACAACAACAATTTATCTGGCTTTCTTCCTCCTGAGTTAGCAAACATGCCTAATTTGCTTATCCTGTAAGTTACTGTCATAGTTTATGTTGCATTTTATTTCTTCTCTTTATTGACCCTTTTTTGTCGTGTTTCTTTTTTGGCAGACAACTAGATAACAATCATTTTGATGGGGCCACGATTCCACCCTCGTATGGAAACATGTCTAAACTTTTGAAGTTGTAAGTGCTAGTTTCTCTATGTATCTAAGATATATAAAGCTTACCTACCTATGCATTATTATTTTTTATCTGTCGTGTGCAGGAGTCTTAGGAACTGCAGCTTGCAAGGGCCGATACCTGATCTTAGCACCATTCCAGACCTTGGTTATTTGTAAGTTTAAATATCTTAGCCGCTTCCTTAAAGATAATCCTGCAGCTGCCTTTTGGCGTATATTTAATATCATTTTTTTCTGTTTCTGATTGTTCCAAAGGGACCTAAGTCGAAATCAGTTGAATGGATCTATACCTACAGGGAAGCTTTCTGATAACATCACAACCATGTAAGCTTTTGATTTACTCCGAGTTATGTACTTGTGGATTAGTATTATCTTTGTTTTGTTTCAAATGGATTACTTTTTTAAATTTTGATATTCTTCTGATTAAAAAAAAAAATACTGCAGAGATCTGTCCAACAACAGTTTTACTGGAACCATTCCAACAAATTTCTCAGGCCTTCCGCGGCTTCAAAAGTTGTAAGTGTTGTGTCTGATCGATGTAGTGAGCTTTACTAGTTCTGTTAGTTCAAATCATTCTTGGACATGAAGATGGCTAATGTTTTTTCTTTTGTTGTCTATCTAATGTTCCAAGGTCGGTTGCAAACAATGCTCTGAGTGGTTCCATTCCTTCTAGCATATACCAGGACAGAGTGTTGAATTCAACCGAGACGCTCATCGTGTATGACTGTTAATAAAAGCACAACCTACAAAGCATTACACCAAGTTTCTTCATTATTATCTCTTGACAACCGTTACTTGCTTTTGTTTTCCAGGGATTTGCGGAACAATAGGTTTTCAAATATTACTGGCAGATCTGATCCCCGCCCAAATGTGACAGTCTGGTTTGCTTCTGCACTTCCCTATTTCACCTTTTTTTTTACATCCCCCATGCATGCTTATTAGTTCAGTGTTCTAAAAATCGGTTTAAACAACAACTCACATCTAGACAAACTATTTCTTTTTTTTTAAATCCGTCTAGGCATTCAAAAAAATCGGTCTAGGCACCCGGCTAATCAATAATAAAAACGTCTTAATTGCTGCCTAGACATTTCTTGAACATTGGTGCTTTGTAAATCACCGTAGCTACTCAATGATGTATATACCAGTAGCAGATTTTTTAAAGATTAATGTCCACTTTTTCCATTATCTATTTGACATTTTTGTCTTTTTTTAATCAGGCTTCAGGGGAATCCGTTATGCTCAAATGGAAACCTGCTTCAGTTATGTGGATCTCTAACCGAACAAGACATCAATCAGGGTCCAACGAGTCCTAACACAACTTGTTCTATCTGCCCACCTCCTTATGAGCTATCTCCGGAACCTCTCAGAGAGTGCTTCTGCGCTGCTCCTCTTCTTGTTGGATATCGGTTGAAAAGTCCTGGTTTCTCTGATTTTATTCCTTACGTATCCGAGTTTCAGGAATACCTCACCTCCGGTCTAAGTCTGGATCAGCATCAGCTACTCATCGACTCGTTCCAGTGGCAAAAAGGACCTAGACTTCGAATGTACCTCAAGTTCTTTCCTCTCTATGGTTCAAACGACAACAATTCTTTTATATTCAATCGTAGCGAGGTTCGGAGAATAAGGGCCATGTTCACTGGATGGAACATCAGAGACGAAGATCTGTTTGGGCCTTATGAGCTTATGGATTTCACATTGTCAGATGTCTACAGAGATGGTCAGTAGTAGCAGTTTATTCGTTCCTCTGATGTTTTATTTTTAAAAATGGATTAAAGTTCGTTAGCTCAACTCTGACTATTGTGTCATAGTTCTCCGGTTCGAGTGATCAGTGGGATAAAACTAATATTACATGTTGTGGTTTCGAGAAAATAATATTACATGTTGTGGTTTCGGGTTTCGGGCTCATAAAACTTATGCATGGGCTCATAAAACTTATGCATGCTTTGGTTTGGTTTTGTTTTGTTTTGCAGTGTTTCCTCAAGGCTCGCCATCTGGTGTAAGCAAGGGTGCAATAGTGGGTATAGTTCTCGGTTCGGTTGCAGCTGCAGTTACTATAACTGCTATAATTGCCCTTATCATTATGAGGAAACGTATGAAAGGATACGCTGCCATTTCTAGGAGAAAGCGATGTAAGCATTTTTTTTTCTTTTATTTGTGTTCAAGAGTAGATTCTTATTCATCTACATGCAGCTTCCAAGGCTTCTTTGAAGATAGAAGGAGTAAAGAGCTTCACATATGCTGAGCTGTCTCTGGCTACAGAAAATTTTAGCAGTTCTACTCAAATTGGGCAAGGTGGTTATGGAAAAGTCTACAAAGGTATCCTTGGCGATGGAACGGCTGTGGCGATTAAAAGAGCACAAGAGGGATCGTTGCAGGGTGAGAAGGAGTTCCTTACTGAAATTGAATTGCTGTCGAGACTACACCACAGGAACCTTGTTGCTTTGGTTGGATTCTGTGATGAAGAAGGCGAACAGATGCTGGTTTATGAGTACATGGAACATGGTACATTGCGAGACAACATTTCTGGTATGTTACTTGTTCTATATGTAGTTCTGTTCCCTGTGGATAACACTTTTTATCATTTGATGTACAAATTTGTGGTGTGACAGTTAAGTTAGAAAAGCCTTTGGACTTTGCGATGAGAATGCGGATTGCTATAGGCTCAGCGAAGGGGATCCTGTACTTGCACACAGAAGCTAATCCACCAATATTCCATCGAGATATCAAAGCTAGTAACATTTTGTTGGACTCGAGATTCATTGCAAAGGTTGCTGATTTTGGACTCTCTAGACTCGCTCCAGTGCCTGATATGGAAGGCATCTCCCCTCATCATGTGTCTACTGTTGTTAAAGGGACTCCGGTAAGATTTTTGTCCTGCATTTGTTGCTTAGGCCTTTGGCATTTCGGATATTGGTTAAATTTATTTTGGTTTCAGTTTTTGGTTCGGTTCTAGTAAGTTAGTAACAAAGTTAAGTTGAAAACCAACTAATATCCGAGATAAATCCAGTTTGGATCCGGTATAAAAAGTCGAAAGATTGAGTTTTCGGATTTAATATTAGTTTTTGAGTTTTTGAATAAAAATTTGGATAATTTTAAATATTTCAGATAAAATAGATTTGGTTGATTCAGTTGATGTTTATAATAATATTATTAAAATATTTGATTAGTATTTATAAATATAATTAGTATTTATAAATATATAAACTATATTGTATAATTTGGATATTCATTTGGTTTTCGGTTCCATTTTTCTGGTTTTGTACATATAGGATCCGCTCGGTAATTCATAAGATCTGAACACCGAACCAGATTTTTTTTCTCGGTTTGTTAGGTTCTGGATAAAAGTGCCAAGGATGCTGTAAATTTATTTCTCAAACTCATGACTGAGACCTTTTTCTTGTCTGTCTTGCAGGGTTACCTTGACCCGGAATATTTCTTGACTCATCAACTGACTGACAAAAGCGATGTATATAGTTTAGGCGTAGTGTTCCTCGAGCTTTTGACAGGGATGCATCCAATCACACATGGCAAGAACATAGTTCGAGAGGTAATTCTGTTTTTAGATGGTTTAAGTGCTTTTTTTATCCTTCTTGGCATTTCTCTATAACTGTTTAAAATGCCTTTTTTTTTCTTCCCGCCAGACCAACATTGCATACCAGTCTGGTTCGATATTATCAGTCGTGGATAAGAGAATGAGCTCAGTTCCAGCTGAATGCATTGAAAGGTTTGCAACGTTAGCTCTGCGATGCTGTAGAGAGGAGACCGATTCGAGGCCTTCGATGGCTGAAGTTGTGAGAGAACTTGAAATCATATGGGAACTGATGCCGGAATCTAAGACAGCCAAAAGAGAGGATATGTCTGAGACGATGTCTCAGCCATCATCGTCATCAAACTCTTCGTTCTTGAAGAATCCAAATCCTTATACATCGATGGATGTCTCTGGCTCTGATCTTGTCAGTGGAGTAGTTCCCTCTGTTGCACCTAGATAGCAGCTTTCTTTGAACCATATACCACCCACACACTCTTTGTTTGATGATGATTCAGTGTGTTTTGTTTTTTGTTCTTTCTTTGTACTTTGTATAGAGAGAGAAATTAGTCTAATCCATGTGAGAGTAGTTAGTATACGTTGCAGATAGTCTTGGCCCCTTGTGAAAAATCTGTTGCCAATTCTTGTTATGTACGTTACGTAGTTCTGCTTCTGTGTGTTTGGTTTGGATCATTTGCTTACTAATCAAGAACGCATCTAGCTACTTTACATAACACTTTCCCCTACTTTACATATGGCTTTCTATTTTCTTGTTTTTGAACGAAAAAGACATTTTATATAACTTGTAAGGTTAACACAACCAATAAAAAAAAACACACACACAACCAATAAATACTAAAACACAATACAAAAGATTTGTCTCAATTTTTTTCCTTATTGAAATATGTTCCGACATTTTCTTTTTAACATAGATATGGTTTTACTAAGGGAACCAAGGAGCTGCTTAGGTGCATGGACATGACTTCGTTGGTGGAACCAACGAGCTTACCACCAATGAAGACTGCTGGAATGGGCTTTGAACAACCTAGCCTCAATAGTGCCTTCTCTATCTCCCGGCATTCGGGGTCCTTGTCGATCTCGTTGATCTTAGGGCTAACACCGAGATCTTGGAAGAGGACTTGAACCGCGTAGGACAAACAACAGGAGCTCTTGGTGAATATAACCACTCCTTTTTCCGACGACATTCTCATAACCTTGTCCATTTTTTTTTTCGTTTTACTTAAACCGGGAGTTGGAGTTTGGTTTTGCTTGTGACTCTTGTTTGCTTGGGTCGCAGGCTATTTATAAGAAGATAGGAGGACGAACCAGAATCCACAAAATATTGAAAGAAAGGCAGAGATGACAAGAATTAGATGGTTGTGGAAAAGGTTCCCATAAAGCGGCTTTTAATACGAACAAGATGATTCGAGGAGGACCGAACCTTTTCTTTGGTGTTTCACTTCTTTTTGTTTTTGTTTTAGGACCATGAAGAGTTGCATAAAAGATTCAGTGATACGGTTTCAACGATACTCGTACAAGTTGCTAAAAAGAGAGCCGTTGTCGTTGAATATTGATTGATGCTTCGATGCTTTTGGTTTTGGACCATTTATGATTTGTTCTATAGATTCTATTGAATTTTTGGACATTGGAGTGTTGGTGGACCAACGGAAAACCCCACTTGTTCAACTTTTTCGTAGCTGTTAAGACTTGGTTAGGTCTTAAGACAAAAGCCCATACATTTTGCCCATTTCTGTATCCATAAACAAAAAGCCCATACTTTTAAGATTTGTAGACTTGTAGTAGAGAGACTTGTTGATTGGTACGAGCAGAAGAATCAATCACTTTTATCATCCTTTTGATATGTGTGGGGCTTGAGAGAAAATAACAGGTACTTGATGCTGGCCTGCTTCGTTTACACGGCTGGTTAAGAACACTAGCATAACTCTAGCGTTACATGAGTAGAAAAGATAGTGAGGATCAAAGGAAGTGTTCACAAGTCCGTGAAGGCGGCTTTTAGTTTGAAAAAGTGGATAATTGATAAAGGAAAAATAAAGAGTCATATATCCTTATGGTCCCTTATCCTTAGGGAGATATGGCCGCCCCATGTTTGGTCTTATCTTACCTTTTTCATGTTTAAAAGGAATGTAAACAAGCTTCACCGAGGGGTTGAACTTCTTACATTGAGTTAAAAGCCTCACGCTCTAGCCAACTGAGCTACTGAAGCTTCTTATTTAATTTTTTAAACTATAAAATTCGATAACTTAATTCTACTAATTCGATACTTTCTGTTTTGTTTTCAACACTGTATTCAGATTTCTAACAAAATCAACACGTTTAAAAACGTGGAATTTGGAAAACATTTTCAAGCTCATTTTACACCTGTACACGTAACACGTATATGCTCATTCCGAGTACATAATAATTTAATATGTTGTTATGGTCCAGTCAACTATTCGTATAGTCTATATCATTAAACAATTAAATAAATTCCAATTTCGTAAAATATTAATTTGAAGTTATTGTAATCAAATAAAAGTTTAGATTCACATTACAGATGGCATCTTTTGGCCAAGTGGGTTATGTATCCTTGTCAAACAAGCCTTTATTTCCAACTGTAAGTCCTTATTTAATTGGTATTTTGGGGGTAACAAAATATATTATTTTTGTTACCACCATTGCACGCTGTGGCCTGTAGGTCCATTCGGATTTTCCTTTGAGGAATGCGATGTATTTTTATGATTACAAGTGCAAGTGATTGTTGTTTATTTACTACTTGCGTTATTATAGTGAATACATGTGAGAGAAATCGGCACAGAGTAAACCAAATGACTCAAACCAAATAATGTTTTTTTTTTAGTTTGTACTAGTATCGTCGTCTCATAAATCACATTTTGACATGCGTGTCCCGTGTGCGAATTGTTGAAAATGGTGAATACAAAAACTGACTTATAATATGTTAACCTGATGATTCAACTTTGTTATTGTACCAAGTTTACTACAGCTTCAATTATTTTGTCACAATTAATCCCGCCGTCCATTCTGGTTTGGATTAAATTGAATTATCAACTCAATCTATCAAATAAACATCAATTTGTATTTACCATTCTGGTATAAATTCGATGTACGCAGTTGTGAACCTGCAAAATATTTGTCGATCTAAACCATATCTACTTTTGTAACAAATGCTAGCTTTTAATATATGATGGCGAGGAAGGATGCGTCGGAACGAGGGAAAGAAAGATATTTAAAATAATAGAGATAGGTGTTGTCTAGTGAATGGACCCCTATATAAAATTATTGTACCATAAGTTCAACATTTATATAGTTGTAATAAAAACCCACATTTGAAAATGACATGCATGAGCATGAGCGCATGTATTTACTATTTGTTTATTGCATGTTGATAAGTATAAATAAAAGGGTGCGATAAGTATCATGATGACATCCTGAAACAACTCATCAAGGCTCTCTCTCACAGCAATGGCGACCATTCCCTCTCACAACCTTCTTCTCCCTAAGCCGATCAACCAATCAGCTCACTCTCTTCCCTTCAAACCACACTCTACTCTTCTCAATCTCACGGCGAGATCATCTCCAGCGATCGCCACAAAGGCTATGTCCACAACCGACGCGGCTTCGACTTCCTCGAGGCTCGAGCCCCTGGAGAACTATGGGATCACGGCGGCTGAGGATGTTCGCCGACGGGACAGAGAAGCTAAAGAATCAAAGAGTCTGAGGGAAACGTGGAGGAAGATCCAAGGGGAAGACGATTGGGCCGGGCTAATGGATCCGATGGATCCGGTTCTAAGATCAGAGCTGATCCGCTACGGAGAAATGGCCCAGGCCTGTTACGACGCTTTCGATTTCGATCCGTTTTCGAGATACTGTGGAAGCTGCAGGTTTACGCGCCACAAGCTGTTCGACTCGCTCGGCATATTCGATTCCGGCTACGAGGTGGCGCGTTACCTCTACGCGACGTCGAACATCAACCTCCCCAACTTCTTCTCCAAATCGAGATGGTCCAAGGTGTGGAGCAAGAACGCCAACTGGATGGGATACGTCGCCGTCTCCGACGACAGCGAAGCCACGCGCCGCCGTCTCGGACGCCGCGACATCGCCGTCGCGTGGAGAGGGACCGTCACGCAGCTCGAGTGGATAGCTGATCTCAAGGACTTTCTCAAACCGGTATCCGGAAATGGATTCCGGTGCCGGGACCCGGCCGTTAAAGCCGAGTCCGGGTTCCTGGATCTCTACACGGACAAAGACACGTCGTGCAACTTCTCGAAGTTCTCGGCGAGGGAGCAGCTTCTCACGGAGGTGAAGCGGCTGGTGGAGAGATACGGCGACGAGGAAGGTGATCTGAGCATCACGGTGACGGGGCACAGCCTCGGCGGCGCTCTGGCGGTGCTGAGCGCGTACGACGTGGCGGAGATGGGGCTGAACAGGACGAAGAGGGGGAAGGTCGTTCCGGTGACGGTGTTTACCTACAGTGCTCCGCGGGTCGGGAACATACGGTTCAAGGAGAGGATGGAGGAGCTGGGAGTGAAGGTGCTGAGGGTGGTGAACAAACACGACGTCGTTCCGAAATCGCCGGGACTGTTCTTGAACGAGCACGCGCCGGACGCGCTTAAGCAGTTGGCGGGAGGGTTGCCGTGGTGTTACTGCCACTTGGGGGAGAAGCTGTCGTTGGATCACCAGAACTCGCCGTTTTTGAAGCCGTCCGTTGATCTCTCCACGGCTCATAACTTGGAAGCGCTTCTCCATCTACTTGACGGGTCAGTAATTTAACTATTTACTGTATATATTTTACATTCTTTCGTTTCAAATGTTCACTCAATATCTTTGGTTAGAGATTAATTATTATTTTGGACATATTTAGTGATTTATACAATAAGTCAATAACGTATAAATACAAACTTGTCAGCTAAGCTAATCTTGAGAGAAAAGTCAAAGACTTCTCGAGGAGACAGATCTCAGTGTATCTTGAGATTTGTTAGAGCATCATTATTGGTGTTTCTTAGCTCTTGGGTTCTTAATACACATATATGTGTATGTATATATTATATAAGTGTATATAATTGTTTGCTAAGGACTTTACGGAAACCGAAACCAAAAGTCTCTTAATTAAGGAACTTTCAGTTTCGGTTTCCGTAAAGTCCTTAGCAAACAATTATATACGCTTATATAATATATACATACACATATATGTGTATTAAGGACCTAAGAACTAAGAAACACCAATAATGATGCTAGAATCTCGTATTTTCCAAGAACTTTCTTTATTAATAATACACGATCTTAAGGGGATTAGTAAACGTATTAGTATTTTAAATTCCATGGAAAATGCGGGATTATGAGACTCTGATCATTCGGTTTGATTAACGTGGCAGACTTTATGGGTGGGGAGAGAATTATTGAAAGTAATAAAGAAAATATCTAATTAATAATAGAAAGAAGTTGTTGCCATGTCGTTATCTGTCAAGCCTTAGCTTCTAGACCATTCTCATATGTCGTATTATGTAACTTATCGCATTAATGACAATTTCAATATGACTTGACGTAACTGGAAAACAATAGTATTAGCATTTGAATAGTTCATGATTTTTCTGTAACAGGTATCATGGGAAAGGACAGAGATTCGTGTTATCTAGTGGGAGAGATCCAGCGTTAGTGAACAAAGCATCTGATTTTCTGAAAGACCATTTTATGGTACCTCCTTATTGGCGACAAGATGCAAACAAAGGAATGGTTAGGCACACTGATGGGCGTTGGATTCAGCCAGATCGCATCCGTGCAGAGGACCACCATGCTCCCGACATTCATCATCTTCTCACCCAACTCCATCACCCTTCATAACTCTTTGTAAATTACATCAAAACTTTTTTCGTTTTCTAAATCTTTCTAATATGTTTTTTATAAATTTCTGTAACACAAATCTTTCTAATATGTATCGCTGCTTTTTATATATACTAGGTGCATCATAATCTTAAAAAAACATTCAATCCTTTTGGTAATTGTGAAATGCAACTGAAGAATTGTAAATTGACATTCTAAACCTGTCTTATTTTTGCTGCACAATCACTCATTTTATTTCAGTTAAAATATTTAACTAAGGAGATAGATATTTGCTGGAAAAACCCTATTACATATAGTTATATACATTAAACTGTTCAAAACATAGATAAATGTATTTTTTTGTGTTATAATGAAACTGATAGACAAGTGACAGAAGTAACATGATTAACAACAGTTTACAACCAATTGAATGATTTAGATACCTTTAAACACTCATTTTTGTCTTTGACCTCCTCTGCTTCAATCTTGACAAATCCCATCCACAAAAGCCTCCATGTTCTTATAAGATGAGCCACCTTCTCTACCCGCTTCAACCGCTAAACGCTTCCATTTCTCAGCGTTTTCCCTCAGCTCTACCAACCTCTCATTCATCACTGCCTCCAAACACCTCCTTATCTCCCCAAGACACGATCATACCAACCTCTACGAGCTCCTGTCTGAAACCAGCAATCTTCTCAATCTCTGTCTCGTCCTCTGCTTCTAATATCGCTTCTCTGTTGGATTTATCAGTTATCACCCACAAGAACGGTCTCTTACCTTCAATGAGAGCTCTCGCTAGCTCCCCTATCTGTTTCTTTGACAACTCAACCATCGTTCCAAAAGAAACGTAAATAACAGAGGACTCTGTTTTTGAGTCTAGCCAACGGCTATTCTGTGAACATGTCTGAAGGAAGTAGAGGACCAACCGCCACCATTCTGATATCAGGGATAGCCTTTAACGCATCTTGCTCAAGAGAATCGAACGTGTTAACGAGAATCTTCGGATTGGTTTCTTCTTTGAGAAGCTCCATGAGTTCTTGAAACGACGCGTACGCTCCTTGGTTTGTATTAGCAGGCGTGAGGAAAGAAGGAAGATCACGGGTTTCTAGAGATGGGAGGTTCTTGAACTCGAGACAAGAGTTGTTGTTGTTGTTGTCTCCGTTGAAGTGGTTGTAATAGATGTCGAAAACCAAAGCAGGTTGGATCCAGAGAAGAGCAGGGGGGAGCTGAAACCTATTCGCCACTTTTGGAGCCCAGTTGAGAAGTATCGTGTACACCAAGCAAGTCACGGGAGAGTCAATGGATATGCAAACAATTAACTCTGTTTCCCTTTACGGCTGACAAATTATTGTAGTTTTGTTTGAAAGTAAAGATGCTTGCTACCCTTTTTATTCACCAATCCATTTTAATTGTAGTCGCTTTTTGGGATTTTTTGGTTTATATGGATTAAAAGTTTAAAATGATTTTTAATTTTTAATATCCTTTTAAATATAAGTTCTAAAATAGTAACAGACTTATAGTTACTCAAAAATAAAATAATTTCATTTTTAACAAAATTGATCTTAATAAATAAAGCTAAACCCTAAAACGAGTTATAAACAAAGAACATGGTAACACATGAACAAATAATGAAACAATAATTACTCTGTCGTTATCATGATTCATGACGTGTACGAGAGAAACCGATATATCCTATGTAGAGAAGTCCAAATGATGAACATGTTCTTAAGTCTTTTAAATCAGCAGGGAAAAGTTAAGAGATACGTCTCACTTTCCTCTATGCATGATTGAGTTTGGAATAAACCAACAAAAAAATACATGGTTGTATGAAAAGGTTATACAAGGTTTAACTTCAAAATATAGATAACTTGCGAATCAAGCAATGTATAACCATTAAACTTATTTCTAAATGTACACGTCATATACGTAGGTCACTCCTTGTTTTTGGAAGACCTGTCTTTTCTATGACCACCACGAATACGAGAAATTTGCAGATCTCTGCTAAACGCTTGGTTAAAGAGCATTTTCGTCTGGAACTCAGACACAGTAGCGGTCCAATCGAAGCATCAGTTTCCGGCCGCTACAACAAATACATAATTTTCGGTTATTTTCTGTATACATAAAGGTAAGAGGTTCAAAACCAGATTACAGTTTTTTTTTTTGCTTCCAGTCCATATTTGTTTTGGGTTTTCAGGACCGGGACACAAAAGGAAACCAAACCAAGAATGCAACCGGCGTGAACAGAAGCAATCACATCACTATCTCATAGCCACGTGCTAGCGTCCTAACCGATGACCATATCCCTAGATGATGAAGCAGAGGCTTACAAGCTTGCGCAATCTGACGACCAGGACAAAACCAATTTAACGGTCACGGCCAGGATAACGGTCCACACACGTCCAATTATCTACATTGGGGTTGATGGGCTGTATTTTGAGTTTGCAGTAAAAGCCTAGTAAGGCCCTGTCTTGGAAATATATATAGTAGTTTCATTCATTCAGTCCGTCTCAAAACCCTAAAATATCAGACAATTGTTTTGGAAGAGATCTTATGGCAACAACACGGAGAGACAAGTACGAGGAGGAAGAGGCCCAGATCCCAAAAACAGAGTTAGTTGAGTCAGACAAAAAAAAAGTTGCCGAGAGATCCACAAGCAAACGTGACAAACAAGTTATTTCCAAGGTAGTAACAAAATTTGTTTGGCAAATCACTGTGACTATCATGTATATTTTATTGAGTAGATGATTCATAGTTAATTTGCATTTGTAATCAGAAATATCCGAATCTGACAAGGGAACAGAAGAAAGTGAAGGATAGTTACTTTTTTTGCTGTGAGAATTTCTATAGCCTTCCTGAGATGATCAGTTACATGAAGGTGAATCATGGTTTGCCAAAGACCACAGTGACAAATGTTTTCAGGGAGCTTTTAACCGGCCGCAATGCAGAAGCATATCTCAGAGTTTCACAGAAAAGAGCTCTTGAGAGGAGTAATAATGGTACGAGTGGTGGTGTGGGTTCTTCTTCGACAAAGTAATTTTTTTTTTTTGTCAGCTGTCCATCTTATCTAGATCAAGTGGTGGTCCGACGAGCCGAGTCTCCGTGGAGTCTCTCCATCTGACCGGGTCTGATCTATATGGGAACTTCGACAAAGTAATTGTTTGGTTTACTTTTCTAGATTGTGATATTTACAAACTCATGCAGACGTTTTATTAGCTTCGATTTGGATTTTTGTAAGGGTTTATTTTACAATATTTTTTTTCTTCCTATCGTGGACTCGGTCTCATATTGATGCATGAGTATAATTCCCAAGTAATTTTCCTCGAGTAGTTTTCCTCTAAGGAGAAGAAGAGCTAGCGCCATCGTTCTGAGGAGGAGCAGTGCTTGTAGTTGCGGCATCACTTGCAGGAGGAGTGCTAACAGAAGTGCTTGTACTTGCGGCATCACTTGCTGGAGGAGTGCTAACAGAAGTGCTTGTACTTGCGGCATCACTTGCTGGAGGAGTGCTTGCAGGAGGAGTGCTCGCAGGAGGAGTGCTCACAGAAGTGCTTGCAAGCCTTTCGCGTTCCATCTGCCTTACTCTGGAGTGGTGTTGCGATGCTCTCAGATACTTTTCAGCGTTTTGACTTCTCAGCATCTCTCTGAAAACGTCTGTCACCTGTTTTGCTGTGACCTGGCCCGGGTACCTGGTTGTCATGTACTCGATCAACTCCGGTAAGGTGTAAAACTGTCGGCAGCACGAGAGGTAGCTATCCCTTATCCATGATTGGTCCCATTGTGAGATGATTGGTAGCTTGACTCTGCGTGTTACTCTGGCCCTAAGACAGGAGCAATTACCATATTAGTTTGCAATATTCAGATCTGCTAAGGCTTGTGCTGTCACGAAAAGAAAGTTTGATCAGATCAACATATCAGTGAATCTTACCGATGAAGTACCCAACAGCATCATCGTTACTTGACGAAGAAGCTCCTTTCCTATCCTTCCCTTTCTTTCTGCCACTCATTGTATGTCCTGAAACTTTCCAGAATCGCAATAAACAAGAACAGAGTTTTTCTCAGAAATTTAACAATATCATCACAAGAATCTACACAATGATCACTTTAACAATCCCCAGCTACTAATCAACTCTGTTTATGACGAATCAACACCAAATACAGGATTTCAGATTCTGAATCAATCATTGGAAAGCGAAACCATATTCTAGCTTAGCTAACATCAAACTTGATCTATAAAACTCGAATCTGAAATTCAGCGATTCCGAATCGGTCATCGATGCACCATCGCGCGATACATTCTGAGATCGATCCTTGTTCAAGATTACATCAATATTTCAAAATGGATCTATAAAACGATACAATCTGAGACTCTACTTCGAGATTCCATGAAAGCTTTCACACAGGATCGACGAACTCCAGTATCAGTTGAGAATCAATAAACGAACGAATCGTAAGTAACTAGCAAAATCGACGAATCATCCAATACCTGAGTACGCAAACAGCTGTTAAAGTCGCGATTCACATACCTCTCGAGATTCACGAATTGGCTGAGAGAAGGAGGAGACGACGATCAGATCGCCGGCGTTTCTCTCTTCCGCTCGATTCTTCTCTCCATCT
>NC_079511.1:3738225-3825455 GCF_000801105.2 Raphanus sativus | reverse complement strand
GTATCACACACACACAAAGAGAAAGAGAGAGGCGTAGAAGATAATAGAGTTTGATAATTCGATAAAGAAAAAACAGCATGATCCCATATAATAAAAGCAGAAACAAAACACACTCTTCTTCACGTCACTCTTAGCCACTTCTTTGTCTTGCTTCACCCCTGGATCTCTTGACCTCTTCTCCTGCAAATCAAATACAAGGATTAAACATCTCACCATATCAACCAAACAGCTCTGACCATTAACACTAATAAACTTCACCTTGTTCTTCCATTCCTTCAACTCAGTGCCTCTGCCTCTTCTGAGTCCCAAGCTTCTCATTACCATTGACCAATACACAGAGAGCTTGCACTAGCTTAGGGTTAATTGCGTGGAGATGTATGTACGTAGCTCTTTGTTTGAGCTCTTCCATCATAGCGACGAAATCCTTGTCTTTCATCAGCACACTCGTCAAAGGATTAGCAGTCAGCATCTCAAACATATCATCCTTTCCGGAGAGCCTCTTCAAAAGGATTCCATGCATATTTCTCAAGTTGTTGTAAACCGCAGGTAAATCTCCTCTTGGTTGGATTGATTGCAAGAGCTTTCTTGTAGGATTCCAACGCCTCTTTAAAATATTTCAGACCGCATTGGTAATGGGCAGTACCAAGAAGGCGATAGCCTTTTGCCGAGGTTGGTTTAAGTTGGATGCTCCTCTTGGCATCTGAGACAGCTGCGTCGTAGTTCTGAAGCGAGGTGTGAGCAGAGGAACGCTTGGAGAAGAGGGCGTGATTGTTTGGATCGATATCAATTGCAGCGGTGTAGTGACTAACGGCGTCAGAGAAGTCACCGGAAGAGAGAGATGCGTCTTTTACAGCTTTTATTGCTTGAGCTTCAACAGCTTGTGCTAGGTTTGTTTCCTCATTTTAAACAGCTTCGACGTCCATCCCCATCTCGTGGTGTACTACGGTTTGATCACTCAACGAAAAAAAGAATAGCTTCAATCACTCTTACGTCATCAAGCTTAAGATGGAAAGTGAAAGGTGATTCCGAGAACTTGTCCATCAGTTGAACGAAGCCTTCCTGTTTCATAAACGCACTGGTCCGAGGATTCCTGCTCAGTTTCCCCCACATGTTCGGCCCCAAGGCATCTCCAAAAGGACTTGACAGATGAGCCAGGGAGTGTGCTAACCCGGATCTCATACTCTTACTGGCTGAATGGGTGGAGAGCCCTTTCTTGTATGCAACCACAGCTAATTCGAACTCATGTAACCCCAAGCCCTTAAGAGCATCACCCATAAGGACATGACCCTCTGACCGAGATGGCTTCATTTGGGTAACAAGCTGGCATCTGAGAGAGCTTCCTGGTATTGATTTGGTAAATGTAGTAACCAGAACGTTTCATCAACTGATAGTACCTGTCTGATTCATCAAAGTTGGATTTCCTGGTGCACACAGCAATGAGGGACTGCACATTCCTAAACAGAGGTACTCTAGAAGGCAGTGTATCGTTCAGCAAAACGTACAAAGCATCTATAACATTCGCCTCTTCCATGTAGAGATGGATACGTCTCGGATGTTCACAGAGTTCTTTCATCAAGTTGTTGAAATCATGGTCTTCCATGAACCCACTCGTCCGATTACTTTCACTCAGTACCTTCAACACATCCCCTTTTTGAAAGCTTCTTCAAACGGACTCCACCTATACTTGGAGAGTTGGTCTAGAGCATCTGAAAATTGGTAGTTGTCCGCGTACGAATCCGCTGAAACGTAGCAAGCCTTAGCTTTTTTGAAAAAAATGTTCCCCAAAGCGTAATGAGCAGCAGCGACGCGGCTATGAGCCTCTGCCCATTCCGGTTTCAGGTGGAGGGCCAACTTTGCGTCTGCGAGAGCTTCTTCATATTTCTTGTCCTTCAAGTGAGCAGCTGAACGCTTGGAGTAGAGGACGTGTAAGTGATGGTCGTCTGGAGCTTGATTGAGTGCGGTGGTGTAGCTCTTAACGGCGGCATCCATGTGAAGATTAGAAGAGAAAAATCTGTCTCCCTTAGTTTCTGATGCTGTCATCTTCTTTTGATAGCGTGCATGCACGATGTCCTCATGTTCTTCGTCCTCGAGATCCTCTTCATCTTCTTCGTCACTTTTTTCCTGGGAAGCATCATCATCATCATCATCTTCGTCGCTGATTTTTTTTCCAAATTAACAAGGAGAAAAGCATAAACTTCGAGGATGACATTGAACCGGTTTGGGAACACTTCGAGTAGCACGGTTTGGTATGAGCTTGCTTATAGTGAAGCTAAAGGGAGGATTAAGAGAGGAGATAAAGACTTAGCAGATTGGTTTTGGGTCCCGTTTTAAGTGTAAACAGTATGATAAGAACATTAAATTAACTTATGTGAACCCTAACCGTATGAATATATATACATACGTTATACGCCCCCTCCCAAATTCTCCTATATCGAAATATACTCTGCTCGATCAAGTCTTGGTACTTTCTTCTCTTTCCCTTCTTCTCCCTTTCCGTCTGTTCCTGCAAATACTGTAAGCAACGATGAACGATCCTATGTTACAAGTCCTAGCAAAATGCACCGAAACTTAGTTGTGATTCTAGTTTCATAAATCGAATGTTTGTTTCTGTCTGACAATGATGTTGGATGGTACTTACTTCAACTTGGTGTGACACTGGGAATAAGTTGATGGCGTCCGGATTAAAACTGGAATCCACTCCGGTGAAAGAGGAATGAGATATGTGCACTTCTTTTATACATGGTGATGAAAGATTGAAAGCGTGTTACCATCGGGAAAAAGCTAGTTGCCAGACGTATGGACTAAAGAACTCTTACGGGTGGATCACTTTTCATATGAAAAGTGAAGTTGAGTAAAACATCTGCAGTGATAATTGTGAAAAATGAAAGAAAGCCATGCGTTTTAAGAATCACAGTGAAAGGAAAACTATATCAGTGATAGATAGAGATACTATACTAGTGTTTTGTTTACCTTCATTCATTCATTCCTTCGCCTCGCCAAGACCGACAATTGTGAATGATGAACTGGAGAACTTTCTGCACTGACCATTCTCGATCCGATCTTTGAGGCTATTGAAGTAAGTCTAAGAGCTACATAATAGATTAAATGATAATTTAGTTAAGCAAGTGAAAAACGGATGGATCAATCAGATACTCTGGAACTGTGATGGAGCCTACAGTGTAAATATTTTCGGCTAGCTCATGAAATCGCGGATGATTCTTGAAAGGTCGGAACACTTCTTGCCGATGCATGATTGCATAGACAATCTGCAGAAAACCAGAAATACAGACTAATTCAGAACATGAATAAACGGGAAAGGAATATATATATATGTGTGATTCATGCTGCTAAGTAAACATGACAATATGATACCTCGGCAACGCGCACGTCAAAATTGCATTTAATATATCAAGGACAAGCCTCAAGAAATCAGTAAAAGATTTGCAGCTCTGCTGCCTGCAAGTTGGCAAAAATACAATTTTACAAATATAAACCACAAATCAAAGATTCAAAGAATAACAATGATTCACTGCAATTATATTGTGTGCTTGAACTAAATATGACTTACCAAATCTTCTGAAACGCTATCATCCGCTCTTGACAAGCTTATTTTGATACTATGCAGCTTTTATCACCTGTAACTTGTTATACCTGTATTAAATAATTAATGATCGGTTAATTAGGAATCATAATGAGCATCATTCCATACAAGACAAACAAAAAAATATGCATTGTCATAAAGGACTGAGGAATTAATCGCATACTTTCGAGAAAGCATGTATAGAAAAGGCTGACAAGCCTCGCAGAGGCATATGCACTAAGATGATGGGTATGAGCTACCATGTTAGCCAAGGTTGCAAGACATGTAAGCTGCAGAGTACACATCCTGCTGTAAACGCCCAAGAAACAAAATTTGTCACAATACATAAGAAAGGTACAGCACCATAATTTATATCTTAAGTGCTCATTTTCTGATACATGTCCAAATAAGTTGCAGGTTCCACTTTGATACATGGCTATCAACTTGATTACACTCTTATAAGGCTTGAACCTACCCAAACGGCCATATAATTAAGTAAAAAAAAAAACTGAAACACATTTTTCGTTGCCAATATATGAATGTAAAGCTATACCCGCAGTTTAGAAAGGTTAAGCTGCACTGTTCTGATGAGATCAATGACCGTTAAGGAACCAACAGAGAGGTCTGATGAAGGAGATGTTCCATGTACCACGGAACGCTAGGAAGTATCTATTCAAATGAAAGGTTATCAGAAAAGATACAAGGTTCAGAAATATCAATTTTAAGCCTACAATAGATAAGAGCACAACATACCACCTTGTGAATGCCTGAATTGAATGGAGAATCTCATGTGCACCGATATCTAGAGCTTGAGGCTCCCTGAAACCAAAACCCCCACAATCAGTTTATAACTATTTAACCTAAGGGGTAAGTTACAAAAGCTCATTGCAAAACAAAGAGAAGAATAAGGGAGAGAGAACCTGCATAAGGCCTGCCCCTTTTTCTTTCGAGCTAGGAATGAACCAAACATTTCGAATAGACGGACACTAAAACTGAACAAAGATTCCATCGTTTTGTCCAAGTTTCCACTTCCTTGAGCCTTCACCTTTCCACACCTACGATACAAGATTTAATCATCACGTCCATAGTATCAAACCAGAAGAATAGCCTTTAAGCAAGCAAAAAAAGAGACAGATTTGATTCACCTGTGGGTAGGATATACTACTCTTTGGATGTCACTAAGCAGCTTTGGAAAATGACTCAGATATGTAAAGCAGTTACTGTGAGTGTGTGGTGACTCAAAAGCCTGTGAAGGAACATATATATATATATATATTGTTAGCAGACAGACAAGAAGAGGTCGTTTCGTTTTGTTATTTTCTCTCATGCTCTTTCTTTCATACCTTATCGATGTTGACTGCTGGTAATAAAAGAACAGTCTGCACAAAAGAACAAGAGATTATAAAAAAAAAAAGAAATGCTACATGTGAGTCCAATACAGTTGCTGCTCTGGTAACACAAAATAGCAGAGGCATAATAGTCAAAATTACCTGCACACCACCAGATATAGCTTTGACAACAGTAGACTTTCCGTGAGCCACATGCCCAATGGTTGCTGAGACATTCGTTGCAAACTCAACCACACAATGCTAGGGGTTTTCAGAGATCTCCGCACTCTATCGCTCGTCGACTCATTTCAGGGATTATACAGTAAAGGTCAATCAGGTTCGTAATTATTCAATTCTCTTTCTTTCCCGGAGGTACTCTAGCATGAAACGGCGAACATGTCGTATCGCCTATGGAGATAACGGCACGATGTTACAGTTTTGATGATATTTGCGTTTTCAGTTATTCTAATGAGTTTGTTTTTTTAATTAACAAAATAAATAAAAATTTCAGAAAAAGGCAATAGCTGCTGCGGAATCGGATTCAAAAGACCTAAGAAGAAGGAGATACTCTTGCAGCAGCAGCAGCAGCACAACACTTTCTTCACGAGAACAATGTCTGTGACGAAAGCCGTTTCGAGCTTGGACAACATGGTGGTGAAGTCCCCCAACGATCGGAGGTTGTACAGAGTGATTGAATTGGAGAACGGCTTGTCTGCTCTCCTTATCCACGATCCAGATATTTATCTCGACGCCTCTGCGGCAGATGGACAGAACACCGACGGAGATCAAATGGACGAGGACGGAGAAGAAGAAGAAGATAGTGACGGTAGCTATGAAGATGATGACGATGAAGATATGGAAGGAGATGAGGATGAGGATGATGATGAAGTGAAAGGCAAAGGGGATCATCAGACCAAAAAGGTTTTCACAATTTTGAGATATATATATATATATATATCACCTCTTTCTCAAAATTTAATTTTAATCTCATATGTTTTTTTTGCTTTAGGCAGCTGCAGCTATGTGTGTTGCAATGGGCAGCTTCTTGGATCCTCCCGAGGCGCAAGGCCTTGCTCACTTTCTTGGTATTTTCATCTTTCTGTGAGTTTTGAATTCACTTCCTTTGTTTTTTTTTGGTGTGGATTCACTCTCATGTTAATGTTTTGTTCAGAACACATGCTTTTTATGGGTAGCACTGAGTTTCCCGATGAGAATGAAGTAAGCAATCGCATTATATTTTTGTATTTGCAATGGTTTTACACTATTTATAGATTCGTATGATATGAATGAAGTGGAGTATTCTGGTAACTTCAACTTTTTTTTGTCTATGAACTAAGAAACTAACCCATTTAGCATGGTTAGATAGAACTTAGATGTTTATTTAGAGCTTGGATAATGGATGCTGATTGCATCTTTTCGAACAGACCTTATTTTGTTAGAATGATGTATCTTTGAATTCGTCTTTGTTTTTTGCTTCTAGTATGATAGTTACTTGTCTAAGCATGGAGGATCCTCTAACGCATACACCGAAATGGAGCATACGTGCTATCACTTTGAAGTCAAGAGAGAATTCCTTCAAGGTGCCTTGAAAAGGTACTAAATTTGGTTGTGCTGACACTGTGACACTTCACTTATCTTTTTAAATGTCAACTGCTGTAAATTTGCCAATGCGGGGCGATATATGTGTTGGTATGCATGCCTAGAGTTTGTCGTCATTGTTCAGTTTTATGATGATACAGTAAAGGAAGATGCATACTTCTATGCATCCTTCTTGATCCTTAAATGTAAATTGCCTACCCTAGTGTGTCACCTGCCTAAATCATTTGTTGCAGAAAGTTTTCGTTTTGTTCTTTGGATTCCAAAGTTGGATCACTTATTTGACCTTAGTTTGTTCCCTCATTATTAGGTTCTCTCAGTTTTTTGTTGCACCGCTAATGAAGACTGAAGCTATGGAACGAGAAGTCCTTGCTGTTGATTCAGGTATGCCTGTTAATCATGCCCTAACTCCCTTTTGTTAGAAATTTTCGAAAGATTCATCTTCAATCGATCTTCAGATAAACTAACCTCTTATATAGTTAAATGTGTCTTGCTAACAAGATCCCAATTTGTAGAATTTAACCAGGCCCTACAAAATGATGCATGTCGTCTGCAACAACTTCAGTGCCATACGTCTACAAAGGGTCATCCTTTAAATAGATTCGCATGGGGTAAGGACATCTCGATGTACCTTTGTTGCCACACTTCAGTTGTTCGTGAAACAAGTTAAAGTTAATTTTTTTTCGTGTAGGTAACAAGAAGAGCTTAAGTGGTGCAATGGAAAATGGGGTTGATCTACGGGAATGCATCGTGAAATTATACAAAGAATATTACCACGGTGGATTGATGAAACTCGTTGTCATCGGAGGAGGTAAACTTCTCTTAGGTTTATGATGTGTTTCGCTTTAATTCTTGGAAAACGTTTTTGCATTCATATTATTGGCCTTTTCTGCTGTCTGAGTTTATTGTAATTCTCTGGGTTACCTACTAAATCTTGCAGAACCTCTCGATTTGCTTGAAAGTTGGGCTGTAGAACTATTTGGCGATGTCAAAAACGGATCCAAAATCAGGCCAACTCTGGAGGCAGAAGGTCCTATTTGGGAAGGCGGTAAATTATATCGCCTAGAAGCGGTCAGAGATGTCCATACTCTTGATTTGACATGGACTCTCCCTCCTCTTCGCCATGCCTATGTGAAGAAGCCGGATGACTATCTATCACATCTATTAGGACACGGTGAGACATCACATCCATTTTTATTGGTTTATATATAGTTTTCTTAAAGCGTCCTTGTGCATGCACTCCTGTAAACTGCATATTGAAAAACGTTGTTTGTACCATTATCTTTCTAGAGGGTAGAGGAAGTCTTCATTCATTGCTTAAAGATAAGGGCTGGATAACCTCTCTGTCTGCTGGTGTTGGGGATGATGGAATAAACCGCTCGTCTCTGGCCTATGTTTTTGGAATGACCATACATCTCACTGACTCTGGTTTAGAGAAGGTAAATTAATATATAAATTAACATATTTTAACTTAGCATAACGCAGGTGTTCGTTTTCAACTGTATATATACTGTCGTTCTTCTCCTTTTTTTATACTTTTGTTATGTTCGTTTTCACTGGATCCTATGGCAACTTCTGTTTACAGATTTATGACATCATTGGCTACATCTACCAATATCTAAAATTATTGCGTGATGCGTCACCACAAGAATGGATATTCAAGGAACTCCAAGATATTGGGAACATGGACTTTAGATATGCTGAGGAGCAGGCTGCAGATGATTATGCTGCTGAGCTCTCAGGTTTGTACTTGTATTGTCACTCGTCTATTTCTTCTAAGGCGTTATTAGTGGCTATGTTGGCATGTAAAGCCTAAATATTTTCAGGATTCATTATGCACTGTGGTACAATAACCATTTGAAAGTGTTATTGTACAGGGAATATGCTTGCTTATCCAGTAGAGCACGTTATTTATGGTGATTATGTATATCAGACATGGGATCCAAAAATGATAGAAGATCTCATGGGTTTCTTCACACCAAAAAACATGAGGATTGATGTTGTTTCGAAGTCAGTCAAGTCAGAAGGTACTTTGGAGACTTTTTGAGAATGTAATTTTTGGATTGCATATTAATGTTCATCATTCTTTTGAATCTTCCTTGTTTCAGAGTTCCAAACTGAGCCTTGGTTCGGTTCTCGTTACGTAGAAGAAGATGTTCCATTGACTTTGATGGAAACATGGAGCAATCCTTTAGAAGTAGATACTTCTTTGCATCTTCCTTCAAAAAACCAGTTCATCCCTTGTGATTTTTCCATCCGGGCCATTAATTCGGATGCGGATCCCAAAAGCCAGTGTCCCCCTAAATGTTTGATTGATGAACCGTTAATGAAGTTCTGGTACAAGCTTGACGAAACATTTAAGGTTCCCCGCGCCAATACGTACTTCCGCATAAATTTGAAGGGGGCATATGACAGTGTGAAGAACTGCCTTTTGACGGAACTATTTATCAACCTTTTGAAAGATGAGCTAAATGAGATCATATACCAGGCAAGTAAACTACCTTTTAGGACGATCTTTTTAGATGTTTTGTTTCTATATTGACACGAATATCTGATTTTTTCTTTTGCAGGCCAGTATAGCAAAACTTGAAACTTCTTTATCTATGTATGGGGATAAACTAGAGCTTAAAGTGTATGGCTTTAATGAAAAAATTCCAGCTCTCTTATCAAAAATTTTATCCATAGCCAAATCCTTCATGCCAAGCCTGGACCGATTTAAGGTATGTGAAATTTTGAATGTTTCATTGTCGTACTCTTTATTCTCATTCATTGTTGAACTTTATTTTTTGTGTCAAATTCTTTTACTCATCGGTTACTACTACCTTATCTATCTAAACCTTGCAGGTTATCAAAGAAAACATGGAGAGAGGGTTCAGAAATGCTAATATGAAGCCTTTGAACCATTCCACATGCTTGAGACTGCAACTCTTGTGTAAACGAATCTATGACAGCGACGAAAAGTTGTCTGTACTAAATGATTTGTCTCTCACCGATCTGAAAAGCTTTATTCCTGAAGTCCGCTCTCAGGTAACATTATGCATCAACCACAGATAACATGAGTTATCTTTTATTTAAAATACTGGACTGCTTGCCTTTGCGATTGTTCTCTGGTTTCGTTTAAATCGTGCAACTGATAGGTAAAACTTTTGTTATGTTTGCAGATATTTATTGAGGCTCTGTGTCATGGTAATTTGTCTGAAGAGGAAACAGTAAACATATCAAACATATTCAAAAACAGTTTGACAGTTGAACCGCTCCCAGTCAAATGTAGACATGGAGAGCAGATAACGTGCTTCCCTCTGAATGCTAAACTTGTAAGAGATGTCACTGTGAAGAACAAATCCGAAACAAACTCAGTAGTCGAGGTAAAAAGACAAATGTCTGTTCTTGTGATGCGAGTGAGCCAAGTAGAAGCTATAGTAGTAGGATTTATTTAGTCATGGCTATGAATTTGAACATGAACCCTGTTTTGCAGCTTTACTATCAAATAGAGCCTGAAGAAGCTCAGTCAACAAGAATGAAAGCTATACTGGATCTCTTTAATGAAATCATAGGAGAGCCATTCTTCAATCAGTTGAGGTTAGTCATCACATGTTTCTCTAGTTTGTTTTATAGATCAAACAGTATTTGTAGTATAGCCACATATTTATAATGCGATTTTGGTTACAGGACAAAGGAGCAGCTTGGTTATGTTGTCGAGTGTGGCCCTCGCTTAACTTATCGTGTCCACGGTTTCTGTTTCTGTGTTCAATCTTCCAAGTACGGTCCAACTCATTTGCTGGGGAGAGTCGATAATTTCATAAAAGACATCGAAGCGCTGCTGGTAAGTCTATAATAATAAGAAAAAGAAGATATTAAGCTACATTGAAGCCTTTTCCCATCTCATTCCACAAATGTTAATTGCAGGAACAACTGGATGAAGAATCATTTGAAGATTACAGAAGCGGTATGATTGCTAGATTGCTGGAAAAGGATCCTTCTCTCTTATCTGAGACAAATGAGTTATGGAGTCAGATTGTTGACAAAAGGTAAGGATCTCAAGGGTTTAAAGTATGAGATCCGCAGTTTCATATTAAAGTTCAATGAGTTACTTCAATGTCCCTGACAAAAATGGAGTTAACCCTCACTCTCTCTCACACACAGGTACATGTTTGATTTCTCACACAAAGAAGCAGAAGAATTGAGAAGCATAGAGAAGAGAGATGTGATCAAGTGGTACAAAACCTATTTCAGAGAATCATCCCCAAAATGCCGTAGGCTTGCGGTTAGGGTGTGGGGATGCAACGCCAATATGAAAGAAACTCAGACAGATACCAAGTCGGTGCAGGTCATAGCAGACGCTGTGGCTTTTAAGTCAACTTCTAAATTTTACCCAAGCCTCTGTTAGTTAGTCAGCAACAAGTACTAGTATACTCTACTTTTCAATTCTTCTTTAATATTTCTTTGTTCTTTTACTTCACTGATTTTTTTTGTTATACTTTGGGAAAAAAAATCCAAAATGTCGCTTTTGTTATGATTATTTGAGGATATTTATTTGTCGGTTGGTTGAGGTAGAGATCTATAAATAAGCATGTGCCAGCTAGTGACCTTTTTTAATAAATCAGATTTAGTAGAAACCTCTCAAATGATTGATTAATATTTTTTATTTAAAGTTTTGAATTGTTTTTTAACTATTAATATTATTAATTATGTATATATATACAAACAAAAGTGTTAAATATTCATAAAATAATTTATTATGCTATATATAAGTAAAATTGTCGAATATATAATAATTTTATAATAAGTACCGAGTAGTGAGTTTTTATTTCTATCCCGCGGTAAATTGCTTGTGGGGCCAATACAAATATCAAGCGAAAACTATCTTCAGCCTCTCTCTCTCTCTCTCTCTCACTATTTTCCTCTGTACGGTGGTGAGTGCAGACCATCATCGAATCGAATTTGCAGAAATAGGATTCTCTCTTTTACCCCAAAAAAAAACTGAATCTGTTCTCCGCCGTCGAAGTTTGAATTCTCTCTCGTCCTCCCGTAAGTTTTGCCTCTCTCCCACTTCCTTAATATCTTCCCCTTCTTTCCTTTCGCGTCTCCTCAATATCCATTCCCACTAATTTTCTGATCTCTCTCTCTCCACAACGGCAGATCTAGGGTTTATGGCTTCTTCCTTCTCAATAAACCTTCTTCGTTCTCCAACTTCTGTTTGAAATTTTTATCTAACGACTTTCTATTTCTCCTGTTTTCGCTGCAGTTGAGCTTCCCCTCCCCCAGCTTCGATCCTTCTCGCATTTACGGTATACCTTATGCACAAGTGAGGTTCGTTTTCTCCAGATCGATCTTGTTTCCTTTACCTTGTTTACTTGCTAGCCTGTGATTCGTAAATGGATGTGAAATATTTTGGTGGACAGATCATCGTAGATCGTGATTGAAGCGCGAGAGATATAAATATTAAGAGAGCGAAGATGAGCGAGGGGCAGAAGTTCCAGCTGGGAACCATCGGCGCTTTGAGTTTGTCCGTTGTATCGTCTGTGTCGATCGTGATCTGTAACAAGGCGCTTATTAGCACCCTTGGCTTCACCTTCGGTAACCTCTCTTCCCCGTTGAGTAGTACTGCAGAGACTATTTCCTCTGTCCTCTGGATCTATACGTGTGCTTGTTGTATGTTACTCATAGGAATGAGTTGAAGGATAGGTTATAGATTATTTCCTTTGGATCTATAGCTGAGCTTCGGTGTTGAAGGATAGGTTAGAGATCGTTTTACTTCATACACTTGAGCAGGACGATGATCAACATTTTTTAAAGCCTGCATCAGCTTATAATCTCATTATGTGATATTGATCTCATAGTCTATCTTGTTACTTATTCTTGTTGTTTTTTTTTTCTACGTACAGCGACTACTTTGACTAGTTGGCATCTTCTGGTCACGTTTTGTTCCCTTCATGTGGCACTATGGATGAAGATGTTTGAACACAAGCCTTTTGATCCACGAGCTGTGATGGGATTTGGCATATTGAACGGGATCTCCATTGGACTATTGAACCTCAGCCTTGGCTTTAATTCCGTTGGCTTTTACCAGGTAATATAATAGATTTGTCATTTCAGTTGCTACGTGATGATTTCCTTTTTAACACATCTCCTCCTCTGTTGATATTAGATGACAAAATTAGCAATCATCCCCTGTACTGTTCTCTTGGAGACCCTCTTCTTCAGGAAAAAATTCAGGTTAGCACTCAAAGTTAGTGTACATTTCTATTACAACTTAAAATGATATTTAATTTGGTCATGCACTCTAATGTCCCTTTTGTAGTCTCCAGTCAAGGGTTAATGAAACGTTTCTTCTTTTTTTGCTTGCAGTCGAAAAATTCAGTTTTCATTAACCATCCTTCTCCTTGGTGTTGGAATTGCAACCGTCACAGATCTTCAGCTTAATATGCTGGGTTCTGTCTTGTCGCTGCTGGCTGTTATCACAACTTGTGTTGCTCAAATTGTATCCTATACTTAGCCCTTCTTTTCCCATTGCTTTATTCTTTTATCGTATACCAATTCGATGGTGTTCTCTTAAACCAACTGTTCACAGATGACAAATACCATCCAGAAGAAGTTCAAAGTTTCATCCACGCAACTTCTTTATCAGTCTTGCCCTTATCAAGCAATTACACTTTTCGTCACTGGTCCGTTTCTGGATGGGCTCCTAACCAATCAGAATGTGTTTGCTTTCAAGTACACTTCTCAAGTTGTGGTAAGAGTCAATATGCTAGGGATTCTACCCAACTTAATTCTTGTCTTCTCGGGTCCATGTACATATATTTACAGGTGCTTCTTTTGTTTACTGCAGTTCTTCATCGTCCTGTCCTGCCTCATATCAGTCTCTGTAAACTTCAGCACTTTTCTAGTGATTGGAAAAACGTCGCCGGTCACATATCAGGTTCTTGGACATCTTAAGACATGCCTGGTTCTAGCATTTGGCTATGTTTTGCTGAAGGACCCATTCAACTGGCGCAACATTCTTGGTATTATGGTGGCTGTGATTGGAATGGTTGTGTATTCCTATTTCTGCTCGGTTGAGACTCAGCAGAAGGCAAGTGAAACGTCAACTCAGTTGCCTCAGGTATATTTGCTCTTAGCTAATATCTTTCTATTTGGCTATATAATACTATTGAATGCTGGACATGGATAAATTGATCCTTGGTCCATAGTAAATAGGAGTAACCTACCTCTCTCGTTTGTATGATTTAAAGAAAAAAAAAACCATCTTCTCCTTAAGAAAGTGGCTTCAGTCTAATTGCTAAATCAATGGTACAATAAAAGAGATAATTAGAGGGCAAAGACTGCTGCTATCAGAATAGACAATAGAATCTTAGGCATTGTTTTGTTTGGTAAAGGTCTATGCTGATTCTGTGGGATGTTATATTGGTGTCCAAAGTAAAGAACAGTAAACAAAAACTAATGTTAGTTTGGGTTTGGCAGATGAAAGAGAGCGAGAAGGATCCGCTAATAGCAGTTGAAAATGGAAGCGGAGTGTTATCAGACGGTGGTGGTGGTGTGCAAAAGACGGCGGCTCCTGTATGGAACTCAAATAAAGAATATTAAGAAACATCGTTATATTTTTTTATATATATGTCGAACTCTCTTTTGTATCAGCTTTGTCAGAGAGTTCTTTTTTCTTTTGAAAAACTTGTTTAATTCCTCTCTTTTGTTTGTTCTCTTTTACAATCGCATAGCACAGAAGTAGGGGAGAGTGAAAAAACAACAGCTTTCCACAAGGAAGAAAAGCAGAGAGTGAGAGGGCGGACACAACTTTGATGATCCAACTTTATTATACAGAGCAGTTTATTTTTGTTATATTTGGAACTAGTGATACAACTGTTGTTTGATTTTCAGGCTCCTTTACATGGATTATATATACACTCCTCACTCCTTGTTTTCTTTTATCTCATGTTGATGTAGTGGCTACATTCATCAATAACGGAAACGTGTGTTATGATTTTCGGACTCCGTTGCATGGATTAAATACAGAGAGAAACCACTTGTTTTCTTTGATCTCAATTTGTGTGTCAATATATGAGACAACATAGCACCAGTGGTCTAGTGGTAGAATAGTACCCTGCCACGGTACAGACCCGGGTTCGATTCCCGGCTGGTGCATTCTGAGCTGTGATGAAATTTGGCTTTAGCGGAGGTTGGTTCCTACGCACCCGGCTGATATCCAGATTATACGCCGTACACCTGAGCTCTTCTCTTTTTTTTTTGGTCAGGGTAGCTAAGCTAAGAATGAGAGGCTAGTGAATGAAAGCAGCTGCACTTTTAGTTGCTCTTTGTCACTCTCTATCTAATGTGTTAGAGACACTGACATGAAACTAAACTTTTCTACCTCTATTCTTAACGACTGTCATTACAATGATTAGGTTGCATTTTGTTTCATTCAACACAAACAAACAAACGAAAAATTCAAAGCAACAAACAAATGTTTCAATCTTTCCTTTTCTTTTGGGATTTCCCATTGCATTCCATGTCCTCCATAGGAGTTCACAGAGCGAAAAAAATTGCTCGGTCGGCTTCAGGGCCAAAATGGATGGCACCACCTCGTCATCTATTCAATCTCCTGCTTAATCCTAAAAAGCATCAACAAACATCTGTACCGGTTATGAAACATCAAGAGCTCCCTTTTGCATAACTTGCTCATGGTGGTGTACGGTGTCCACCGAAACTTTGCTCGGTGGCCAATAACGAAACATGGATCTTCCGATGATGTTCTTTATTGGAAGTGGACCCCTGCGTTTTAACAATCATCCATGAATCAACAGAGTTTTTATAACACACAACAAGAACTATGAAAAAGAAGATATCTTCCAAAGTGGTTACCAGTTATGCGAGTCAAAGCTTTTGTTCCGGTTGTCTCCTAGCACAAAGACATAACCTTCAGGGACCAACTGCAAATAAAACAAAAAAAGGAAAAACAATTTTAGCTGCATTACGACTTTTAAGGTGGAGAATCATTAAACTAGGAAAGTGCACGTTCGCGTACCATTGGTTCCATTTCATAGTTCATTGGCTCTAAGACAAAATCCTCTACTTGAACGATGTCATTCACCAAGAGCTTTCCAGCACAAATCTACATGATACAAGAGCGATAAGTTAGACAGGAAAACAAAGGGTACAGGCCTGTCCTGAGGAGGCTGGATATAAATAGGATAAACTAACAATTGATTTAGATATAAGGGGGGGCTTACTTCAACCCAGTCACCTTCGCTTGCAACTATCCTCTTTATGAAAACATCAGTACAATTGTAACCATGTTCCTGCAGTTTTTCAATTGAGGATATCAACCACCTTTTAAAACATCCGGAAAAAACAAGAAATGGTGATTAGAGACCTACCACCAAAACCGGAGGAGCCTTGAAGATAACTATATCTGAAACCTCTGGCCTTCTGAACAAGTACGAGACCTAACAAGTACCAAAAGCACATAACACAGAGTCAATAACTTATTAATCACTCACCACCAATCAAAACATCGGTACAATCTCACCTTCTCAGCCATAACACGATCACCGACATCGAGAGTAGGGTACATAGACGCTGAAGGTATAGACTTGGGCTCAGCCAAAGCCGAACGGAAGAGAAGAGAAACAGTAACCGCCGTGAAAGCCGCCTTAGCATCCTCCGAGCAGATATTCATCAGCTTATTAACCCACCCGTTGTTTCCAAAGCTCGAGCCTTTATTACTACTCCTCAACTCCATCTTCACTTCAACATCACCCCTCTTGCTTCCCCTATCAATGTCAGCAGCAGCAATATCCATCCCCGGAATGCTGCTGCAAGGCATCCACTTCGACCCTCTAAGGAACGGGATCACAGAAGAAGCCTTTAGCGGCGAGATCCCGAGGACGTTGTTATTGTTGGTCATCCCTAGCAGATCCGGAGAAGCGGTTAGCTTCATGATCGAGATCATCCCCAGCACGAGCGGACTCTTGCTTCCTTCTTCGAGGAGCTCCCTCGCGATGGTGCTGTACATGGAGGAGGAAGAAGCTGGGCGAACGCGAGGAGGGGCTGAGCCGGAGCTATCGGGTATCTGACTACTGTGTGTGAAGGTTCTGGGACGGGTCAAGCAGCATTCGAAGCATGAGCGGACGTCTCCGGCGCCGACGCGAGCCGCGGCGGATGAGGCGATGTTCCTAGCGACGTAGCTGGAGTACGTGAAGGTAACCCTAATCGCCATGATTTTGGAAATTGAATCGGAGAATTTGGAAATTGGAAACTTCCGGCGAGAGAAACGGAGAACCTTTCCGCCGGCGAAATCAGAGAGAGAAATCTGGAGATCTCCAGAGGTATGGGGAAGAAGAAGGTTGTAAGCAGAGAGAGAGAGAGATCAATTAAATTAAATTAGGGCCAGATGAGAGGGACCCACACAATTTACAATTTAGACATTCATGTCCACAAACTTTATTTACATTCGATGTCCACAAAATCTATTCTATTAAGACAGCCACATTACCAATTGATAAATATATGGTCTAATCCCAATTAGCTCTTATTTATTTTAAAGACTATTATATCTATTATATTAATATTAAATATAAATATGATTAAAAATCTAAATATATAAATTAAAATGTTCAAAAAAATTTAAACAAAAAATATACATGCCTTTTAAATTTAAAAAGGCGGGTCAATAGTCTAGGTTATTTACATTCATGTCCACAAAATTATGTTTTGTCATTTAGCAAATCAGATGACATGTCTAAACCAATCAAAAATTGGTCAAATGTCTTTTTGTGAGTAGAGTATAATAAGAGTATTCACACTTCACCATCATTCCTACCACTATCAACTTTGGTATGTTTTTATGTTGACTACGTGGCTACATAAAAGACCAAAAAAAGTAAACGGGCTTTGGGTATGGACTCTGGATGTATGTGGAGTGCAGGAAGAAAGTAAGAGCATGACCTCAGCGCATACGTCAACTCGTATAAGAGATGCTTCGCTGCTATTTCTCAAGTAGAGTAGATCGCTTTATTTATTAAGTTTTCTTTAAAATATTCACAACTAGATTGAGTACCTAGTCGTTAACTTAGGGAGGTTGAGTTTGACCAAAACCTAATCCAAGAACGGAGTCACTTTTGTTCATCTTATTCTAAACCGTTCGAAAGAGAGCAACACTAGTCTTTCAATTTGTCTCATAGTGTAGTCTTCGCCGAATGATTTCCCTTTATCGCGTAGTTATGTTTTTTCTTTAACATGTACGGAGATTTTAATTGGAATTTAGCTACCTGCATGCATGTTTTGTTTTTAATTAGTTTCTTATTGTAGGCCAAATAATCGCAAACGAGTTTCTGAGAACGTAACATATACATCTCATGGAAAGAAAAAAAAAAATTATTTTTAACAACGAAAGAAAAAAATAAACATATACATCTCATGATGCCAGGTTTTCATACGAGCGTTCTAATGACATGGGTGAAAATATTGCAACATTTTCTCAGCACGTTTATGAAATGGACTGGGCCATGATATCTTTATATAGTTGCGAAAAGCAAACAAATGTTTTAAGAGATTGCTCCCCTTTGATATTTGTATTTTGGTTTGGGCCAATGAGCCTAAATATTAAAATCGAAGAAGTAGAATTATCGAGCCAGATGAATTGGGTTAATAATCTTTTTACCAGTTTCACTACCTCATTAATCCTCAGTGTACATTTACATAGCTCCTCAACCATGAATATCAGAAACTTCCTTTTCTTACCAGTTTACAAATGACTCAATGAGAGTAAATGCCAAAGAAGTTTATGATATCTAATTGGTACATACAAAAGTAACACTATGCAACTAACATCAAAGCACCAGTGGTCTAGTGGTAGAATAGTACCCTGCCACGGTACAGACCCGGGTTCGATTCCCGACTGGTGCATTCTGAGCTGTGAAGAAATTGGCATAAGCGTAGGTTGGGTCCTTCGCACTCTTCTGATTACCAGATGTAATAGCCACAATGCTGAGCTCTATTTTTTTTCCTCTCCTTCGTTTTTTTCAATATTTGTATTTTAATCATTACCAAACTGAGCTTGGCGCGTTTGGCCCAACCTCTACTAATCTTCTCAATATCGTCAGAGATTTCACAATTTGAGAAGAAACAGAAGAAGAGAACCTTTTGGCGCGTTTGGGATCGACGTTCCACACACTTAACTTTTTTTAATTACAAAATTAGTGATGAAATCTACAGTTGAAACCTATGCTGAATGATTTTATGAGGTGCTTGGTGAATGATGAAACCTCTGCCTCCTTCTGGTTTGACACTTGGACGCTCCTAGGGCCTCTCATCTCTGTACTTGGTGAAGATGGACCAAGAATGCTTCGCCTACGTAAGAGCGCAACAGTTTTCGATGCCACACGCAATGGAGAATGGCACCTACCTCCGGCGAGATCGCCTGCAGCTGAGACTGTCCAGATTGTCTTAACATCGGTCTCTCCTCCGTCGTTTGACAAGGGGAAGGATCTATATTTATGGCGCAAGGCGGATGGCAGCTTTGGACCTTTGTTCTCTTCCAAGACCACTTGGGAACACATAAGACAGAAATCTCCTACGGTCTTCTGGTCCAAGGTGGTCTGGTTCAAGGAGCATATCCCCCGCAATGCATTTGTTACCTGGATGGCCATGCTGCGTAGGTTACCGACCCGCGATCGATTGAGAAGTTGGGGACTAAATGTTCCAGCTGCATGTGTTCTGTGCTCTTCGGGTATTGAAACACATCATCATCTTTTCTTCGAGTGTGAGTTCTCTTCCAGCTTATGGAAGCATTTTGCGCGGCAAATCCTAGCTGCAGCACCTTCGGATCTGCATTCATCAGCAGCATTGATCAATCACAGGCGCCTGGACAGTACAAGAGGCCCAGTGATCAAGCTCATTTTTCAGTCCGCCATCTACCTAATCTGGCAGGAAAGGAACGCCAGGATCTTCACCTCAACAACTACATCAGCATCAGGCCTCAGCCGTGCATTGGACCGCCTCATTCGGATCGCCTCATCTCCTTCCCCTCTCCGGACCACTCGCCTTCGATGCTGCAGTTCTACTTTTCTTGTATTCGTCCTCCTTGAGGTGTCTCAAGCTTGAGTTTGGTTGTGTTTTCTTTCTCTTTTCTTTTTCTCTTTATTTCTTCTCAAATAAGTTGTACGCAACATTTAAATCTCGAAAAATGGTATAAATTTAACATTTTACCAAAAAAAAAAAAATTAGTGATGAAAAAGTGAAAGGCACGTTGACACGTGAAGTGTAGCATCTTGTATCCCTCTTTTCTTCTTCTCTAAACTAATTAAAATCCTTAATCGACTACTTCAATTACAAGTGTTTGTAGTTGCTTCTATAACGTGTTTAACAACTAATTCATAGACACATAGCATCTCTCCACGTCTGAGTTAAGTTTTGCAAAACTAAAGATTTATAAAGGCCAGTTCATACCCTGGTATCCAAATCGGCCTGCAACAAAGGACCTAAACTCATATAGTCAAAAAAACACAGGTAATCAATTATCTGTTTTTATGAACGTATGTACGTATGTATATAAGTTTTAAAATCCATCTTTGAAAAGAGAGTGCATCTATAATTCGTATGCTGTCCTACAACGTGTTTGGGACATAGTTGTTAGGCCTATATATACAGGAAATTTTATCCAGTTTACATGTCATATCTTGTGCGCCTGTAGCTCAGTTGATAGAGCGTCTGTTTCCTAAGCAGAAGGCCGTAGGTTCGACTCCTACCTGGCGCGAATGTGATTTATTTTGTTTTGTAAATATGGCTCTTGAACCGATGTTGGTTTTTGGCCTTAGGTGTTTAACGGAGCCAGTTGACAATAGGTATCAGTCTATTTGCTCTGCCTCTAGTCAGAGTAAAAAAGAAGAGATGAGATCTCTCCTCTATTTTTCTATAATCTACTATATTAATTTAGAGTGCTAAAATTTATCTATCATTTAGAAGTAGTCATTTTAATTTGGACATTCTCTAGAATAGTAGGTGTTTGGCTACTTAAATCTGTTTGGTTCCTTGAATATATCAACATGTCTAACAACTTAATTTAAACCAACATAAATACACATTATAAATTGTTTAACTAATGGGCTTTGGAAAATTATTAAAATTGTGTTGCTTTACAAATTAAAGACCATACGATTATGTAAACCAATTTACCTTAGGCCTTATAAATATTAGGTTTTAACCAACTAACATTTTATTTGAAACTTAAAAATAAAAGACTATATAATATATCCACAAACAATATTATAATAAAAACACATTATTTTTATGGGATTAAAGTTTATTTGATTTTTTCGTTTTCTCAGTAACAATTAAAAGCATTGTCTAAATATTTTACCTATAAATTTTGAATCTCACACATATTAACGTTTATATACAGTATAAACTCTTTGAATTAATACTCTATAAATTAATATACACTAATTTTTTTTAATAAATATTATAACTTTATAGTCTCAACATTGAATTTTTGGTTCAATTATTATATCGATAAATTAATAACCTCTATAAATTAATTTTTTTATAGTTTTGGTGTAGTCCCAAACATTATTAATTTATAGAGGTTTCACTGTACAAGTTTTAATTTAAAAAATGTGTATGTTTTATAACCAAAAACAATATTATTCAAAAACTATATATATAAAAACTATTGTTTTTTATAATTTGTATATTCTAATCTTGGTAACAATTAGAAAAGTTTGTTTAAATAATTTGCGCCCTTGAAAAAGGCGGGTCAGTATCTAGTTAGTTTTTTAACTTTTAGTTAGGCCTCTTAATTAAGCGCCAAAGTGGACCGGTAGCATTTATAAACCTTTCTATAAACCTCGACCCACTGGCAATTAAGAAGACTAATAATGATGCTTACTTATACCAGCTAAAGTTTCTTTTCCTTTTGATTTTTATTTTATGATTTACCCAAATTTATGTATGACTTTTTCTTCGATTTAGAGAAGCTTTAAAGCAATGGAAGTAGGTTTCCGTTGTATAATAATGGTAATCTTTTCAAGGGACAAATCAATTTGGTTAGGATAAGTTAATATATATCCATAGTAGTTCATATATCATTAGTACACGTTTTGACATCTCTTTAATTATGAATATCAATACTATCTTCTTATGTTCTGGTGGTGTACTGAAATTATCATCATGAAAATATTACGTTAAAAGACACAATTTGATTTATATATTACACTAAAGGACACAATCTGACTTGACACACTTTCTATGTTCTCATTCATAGCAGTTTTACTAATATAACCTTTAACTACTCAATTGACACATTTTTCATTCTCTTCCTAACTAGACACAACTCTCGTTCATTTCTTTTCTTTTTCTCTTGCCAATAAACTACTTTATTTTTTTATCATATTCTAATACTATATCGATGTCTTCTAAAAGTTATCGATTTTTTTTTTTTAATCTCGTTTCATCATCTCAGACAAAAAGTCTACAACAGCCCATTCACAACTTATCCCCTTAGTGCTATTAGATTCTTCATCCCCTGTAAATATTATGTCCACAAGGTGACATCCACCGCGGCTCATCCACGGCTCATCCAATGCCAATCCATATAATGTTATGCCATCTTCAAGACATTGTAAATATCTAGTCCACAAAAACAGGATTCCTAGTAGACCATCCACAAGTATCCACCTAATGATATTACATTATCAATCTCCTAAATATCTTGTCCAGAAAGGTAAAGTCCATAGCAGGCCATTCACACTTCCCCCACCTAAATCAATACCACATCCCTCACCTAGAGCTATTACATCTTTAATCCCTTTACAAGTAAGATCCACAGTTAACAATACACAGTTTCCCACCTAGTGTTATACCAGTCTAAAGAAATTGTAAATATCATGTCCACAGTATTGTATCCACAGCTACCCCACCTAATGCTATTCACATTTTTCGGTACCTTGCTTATACCTTGCTTGATTCACATTATCATGTCCACCAGCGTAACATCCACAGTTGACTATCCACAACTTCATCTAGTACTATTACATCCTAAACCCTTTGTAGATATTACATTATCAATCCTTTGTATATACATATCCACAAAAACCCATCTACATATATCCACTTAATGCTATTATGTTCTCTATCCGCCGTAAATATCACGTACACAAAGTGTCATCCACCGTAGCACATCCACTTTCCATCCAATGCACATCTATTTAATGTTATGCTATGCTCACGGTATTGTAAATACCTTGTCCACAAAAGCAAGATCCACATTTGACCATCCACAAGTTCTCACCTAGTGATACTCCATTCTCAATCCCCTGTAAATATCCACTTCACAGTAGACCATCCACAGTTTGTTCTCCATCCCCAGTAAATATCACGTCCACAAAACAACATCCACCGTGGCCCATTCACTATTCCCACATAAAGCTATTACATTCCTCAACCTCCTGTAAATATCAGGTCCACACAAATAATAGCCATAGTAAACCATCCACGACCCCTCAAGATAAGGTTCACAGCAAACCATCAACAGTTTTCCGTTGGATTTTTTCTTTAGCTCAGATCCAACATCTCATAATAATTCTCTTCACCCCATATATCTACTTATTTAATTCAACTGTTTGTCATTTATTGCAACTAAAAACGTAACTTAGTTACAAAAAGGAAACAAAATGCAAGTGAGAGGTTTGTTTCATTAAAACCAATACACACTCAGCGAGGGTTATTATCGTCCAAAAAAATAGATGGCAAAACAAAGTGTGTTAAATACA
Source organism: Raphanus sativus (assembly GCF_000801105.2). NCBI lineage: Eukaryota > Viridiplantae > Streptophyta > Magnoliopsida > Brassicales > Brassicaceae > Raphanus > Raphanus sativus. The sequence continues at coordinate 3,802,188 of NC_079511.1, read as the reverse complement.
CAATGTGTCTTTTAGTGATGGAGAAAAATACAAAGTGTCTCTGAATGCAACTCTCTCTTATAATCATACTACATCTTCTACATAAAATAGTGACTATAACAATTCAGTGGCATTCTAGAAAGTCGGTCACAATCAACAGTTCAACACCAAATTTGATAATGTTCCAATAAAACCGTGACTTCTATAGTTTCGTGGGGGTCCAAAACGCACATAGAGATCGATAGATCAACAAAGCTACATAATACCATATAATATAACCAATGATTTATTTTGTTTCTTATTGCTACTTGCCATTGGAATACTTTTAAAAATACAAAAAAAAAAAAAAAAAAATCTCGAACATGGAAGATTCAAAAAGGTTAGTATAATTGTAAATTCATTGCACTTGCACGTTATAAAATACTATTAATCTATCTACCTACTGTCATTACTCAAATTTGAAAAGAAAACACAAAGGTCAAAAGGACAGGTCAGAAAACGCAATGATTATAAAAATGAAGAAAAATAGAAACTTTACTGTATTGACGGAGGAAGAAGGTGGCTGGCTAGTAATGGTGGCGGCGAAAGTGAAAAACATTGATGACGCGTCGACGCTCTCCTCTCCTCCAAGGGTTGATGTGGTCAAACAATAAGAAAATGTCCGTTTCATCAAACCCTCTTTCTTCAATGCGTTCAACTACTTTTCTCTTACTTTGTCTTCTGACTATCTCTCCTCCTCTGTGTCAGTGTCTCTCCACAACCTGATCATGTTCTTTCCCTTTTAAGTTTTAACTCTCTCTCTATATATATATATTCGCGTCTTGGGTCTTCTCCTCTGTTTCTTCTCATCTCGAGATGTGTTGGTCGCACGTCTCCCGTCTCCTTCCTTTGTTCCTCCTCCTCTGTTTCTGGTCCTCTGCTTTTGCTCAAGACGGTATCACCAACCCCGTTGAAGGTTTTGTTAATTTTCACCTTCTCTTCGATAACAATTCAATGGGTTTTGCTTTTGGATTTGATGGTTTTGATTATTTGTGGATTCAGTGAAGGCTTTGCGAGCGATAAAAGAAAGTTTAAGCGATCCAGTTCAGAGGTTGAGAAATTGGAGGCGCGGAGATCCGTGCAATTCGAATTGGACAGGTGTTCTCTGCTGGAACTCCACTCTTGATGATGGTTATCTTCACGTCAGAGAACTGTATTCCTCTTCTCCTTCACTGTTACTGCTTCTTGTCCATACTTAAAAACAATTATCTTCCTTGATGAATTGTTTGTAAAGTTTTATTTCTTTTTGTTACTTGAAGGCAATTGCTCCGCATGAATCTCTCAGGGACCTTGTCACCAGACCTTGGAAGGCTGACTCGTCTTACTATCTTGTAAGTACTTAAACTTTAATAAGTAGTCTTTTTTTTTTTTCTTACCTGTAATGGTGAATAACTCTCTTTGTGTGTTTGTACTACCTCTGCTAGAGATTTCATGTGGAACAATATAACCGGAAGCATACCAAAGGAAATTGGGAATATCAAGTCTCTGGAACTCTTGTAAGTCCATCGAAGTTTTATTATGGCTTTCTCTGTTTTGTCTTTTTGCTTGCCTTTTTACTTGTCTCAATCTGCTACTTGAACTCTTCCAGGCTATTGAATGGGAATCGATTATCTGGAAACTTACCAGAAGAGCTTGGCTATCTTCCAAACTTGGACAGGATACAGATTGATGAAAACCGTATAACAGGACCACTCCCCAAATCCTTTGGGAATTTAACCAAGACTAAGCACTTGTGAGGGTTTTTTTTTTTTTTTAATACAGACTGCAAAGCTGTTTTGCTTATAACGATTCCTTACACCTCTCTTGCACTGATTGCATTCTTTGACTCCATCTTATCTTCTTTGCAGTCACATGAACAATAATTCAATTAGCGGGCAGATTCCTCCAGAGCTTGGAAGCCTACCTTCAATTGTTCACATGTGAGTTGCTTTTATGTCGATGGCATGCCTCACGTGCTTTACCCTAATTTAAATTTGATGAATATTTATTTCTTACTTTTTTTTTTTTCTTACAGCCTTCTTGACAACAACAATTTATCTGGCTTTCTTCCTCCTGAGTTAGCAAACATGCCTAATTTGCTTATCCTGTAAGTTACTGTCATAGTTTATGTTGCATTTTATTTCTTCTCTTCTTGACCCTTTTTTTTTGTCGTGTTTCTTTTTTGGCAGACAACTAGATAACAATCATTTTGATGGGGCCACGATTCCACCCTCTTATGGAAACATGTCTAAACTTTTGAAGTTGTAAGTGCTAGTTTCTCTATGTATCTTAGATATATAAAGCTTATCTACGTATGCATTATTATTTTATTTTTATCTGTCATGTGCAGGAGTCTTAGGAATTGCAGCTTGCAAGGGCCGATACCTGATCTTAGCACCATCCCAGACCTTGGTTATTTGTAAGTTTAAATATCTTAGCCGCTTCCTTAAAGATAATCCTGCAGCTACCTTTTGGCGTATATTTAATATCATTTTTTGTTTCTGATTGTTCCAAAGGGACCTAAGTCGAAATCAGTTGAATGGATCTATACCTACAGGGAAGCTTTCTGATAACATCACAACCATGTAAGCTCTTGATTTACTCCGAGTTATGTACTTGTGGATTAGTATTAGCTTTGTTTTGTTACAAATGGATTGTTTTTTAAAATTTTGATATTTTTCTGATTAAAAAAAAAAATACTGCAGAGATCTGTCCAACAACAGTTTTACTGGAACCATTCCAACAAATTTCTCAGGCCTTCCACGGCTTCAGAAGTTGTAAGTGTTGTGTCTGATCGATGTAGTGAGCTTTACTAGTTCTGTTAGTTCAAATCATTTTTGGACATGAAATGGCTAATGTTTTTTTCTTTTGGTTGTCTATCAAATGTGCCAAGGTCGGTTGCAAACAATGCTCTGAGTGGTTCCATTCCTTCTAGCATATACCAGGACAGAGTGTTGAATTCAACCGAGACTCTCATCGTGTATGACTGTTAAAAAAGCACAACCTACAAAGCATATACCAAGTTTCTTCATTATTATCTCTTGACAACCGTTACTTCCTTTTGTTTTCAGGGATTTGCGGAACAATAGGTTTTCAAATATTACTGGCAGATCTGATCCCCGACCAAATGTGACAGTCTGGTTTGCTTCTGCACTTCCCTATTTCACCTTTTTTTACATCCACATGCATGCTTATTAGTTCAGTGTTCTAAAAATCGGTTTAGACGGCAACTCACATCTAGACGAAACTATTTTTAAAAAATCGGTCTAGGCACCCGACTCATCAATAATAAAAACGTCTAGTTGACGCCTAGACATTTCTTGAACATAGGTGTTTTGTATATCACTCTAGCTACTCAATGATGTATATAACAGCCTTTTGATCTTGTTTGCTCATTCTGAAATGTGCTACACTCTTTCCCTAAGATTAATGCTCACTTTTCCATTATCTATTTGACATTGTCTTTTTTCTTTGATCAGGCTTCAGGGGAATCCGTTATGCTCAAATGGAAACCTGCTTCAGTTATGTGGATCTCTAACCGAACAAGACATCAATCAGGGTCCAACGAGTCCTAACACAACTTGTTCTATCTGCCCACCTCCTTATGAGCTATCTCCAGAACCTCTTAGAGAGTGCTTCTGCGCTGCTCCTCTTCTTGTTGGATATCGGTTGAAAAGTCCTGGTTTCTCTGATTTTATTCCTTACGTATCCGAGTTTCAGGAATACCTCACCTCCGGTCTAAGTTTGGATCAGCATCAGCTACTCATTGACTCGTTCCAGTGGCAAAAAGGACCTAGACTTCGAATGTACCTCAAGTTCTTTCCTCTCTACGGTTCAAACGACAACAACTCTTTTATATTCAATCGTAGCGAGGTTCGGAGAATAAGGGCCATGTTCACTGGATGGAACATCAGAGACGAAGATCTGTTTGGGCCTTATGAGCTTATGGATTTCACATTGTCAGATGTCTACAGAGATGGTCAGTAGTAGCAGTATATTCGTTCCTCTGATGTTTTATTTTTAAAAATAGATTAAAGTTCGTTAGCTCAACTCTGACTATTGTGTCATAGTTCTCCGGTTCGAGTGATCAGTGGGATAAAACTAATATTACATGTTGTGGTTTCGAGAAAATAATATTACATGTTGTGGTTTCGGGTTTCGGGCTCATAAAACTTATGCATGCTTTGGTTTCGTTTTGTTTTGTTTTGCAGTGTTTCCTCAAGGCTCGCCATCTGGTGTAAGCAAGGGTGCAATAGTGGGTATAGTTCTCGGTTCGGTTGCAGCTGCAGTTACTATAACTGCTATAATTGCCCTTATCATTATGAGGAAACGTATGAAAGGATACGCTGCCATTTCTAGGAGAAAGCGATGTAAGCATTTTTTTTCTTTCATTTGTGTTCAAGAGTAGATTCTTATTCATCTACATGCAGCTTCCAAGGCTTCTTTGAAGATAGAAGGAGTAAAGAGCTTCACATATGCTGAGCTGTCTCTGGCTACAGAAAATTTTAGCAGTTCTACTCAAATTGGGCAAGGTGGTTATGGAAAAGTCTACAAAGGTATCCTTGGCGATGGAACGGCTGTGGCTATTAAAAGAGCACAAGAGGGATCGTTGCAGGGTGAGAAGGAGTTCCTTACTGAAATTGAATTGCTGTCGAGACTACACCACAGGAACCTTGTTGCTTTGGTTGGATTCTGTGATGAAGAAGGCGAACAGATGCTGGTTTATGAGTACATGGAACATGGTACATTGCGAGACAACATTTCTGGTATGTTTTTTGCTTTTGTCAACAGAGTCATTTATCTTTGTGGTTCTGTTCCAAACCTGAATCAAAACTTGTGGTGTGACAGTTAAGTTAGAAAAGCCTTTGGACTTTGCGATGAGAATGCGGATTGCTATAGGTTCGGCGAAGGGAATACTGTACTTGCACACAGAAGCTAATCCACCAATATTCCATCGAGATATCAAAGCTAGTAACATTTTGTTGGACTCGAGATTCATTGCAAAGGTTGCTGATTTTGGACTCTCTAGACTCGCTCCAGTCCCTGATATGGAAGGCATCTCGCCTCATCATGTGTCTACTGTTGTTAAAGGGACTCCGGTAAGATTTTTGTCCTGCATTTGTTGCTTAGGCCTTTGGCATTTCGGATATTGGTTAAATTTATTTTGGTTTCAGTTTTTGGTTCGGTTCTAGTAAGTTAGTAACAAAGTTAAGTTGAAAACCAACTAATATCCGAGATAAATCCAGTTTGGATCCGGTATAAAAAGTCGAAAGATGGAGTTTTCGGATTTAATATTAGTTTTTGAGTTTTTGAATAAAAATTTGGATAATTTTAAATATTTCAGATAAAATAGATTTGGTTGATTCAGTTGATGTTTATAATAATATTATTAAAATATTTGATTAGTATTTATAAATATATAAACTATATTGTATAATTTGGATATTCATTTGGTTTTCGGTTCCATTTTTCTGGTTTTGTACATATAGGATCCACTCGGTAATTCATAAGATCTGAACACCGAACCAGATTTTTTTTTTCGGTTTGTCAGGTTCTGGATAAAAGTGCCAAGGTTGCTGTAAATTTATTTCTCAAACTCATGACTGAGACTTTTTTTCTTGTCGGCCTTGCAGGGTTACCTTGACCCGGAATATTTCTTGACTCATCAACTGACTGACAAAAGCGATGTATATAGTTTAGGCGTAGTGTTCCTGGAGCTTTTGACTGGGATGCATCCAATCACACATGGCAAGAACATAGTTCGAGAGGTAATTCTAGTTTTAGATGGTTTAAGTGCTTTTTTTATCCTTCTTGGCATTTCTCTATAACTGTTTAAAATGCTTTTTTGTCTTCCCGCCAGACCAACATTGCATACCAGTCTGGTTCGATATCATCAGTCGTGGATAAGAGAATGAGCTCAGTTCCAGCTGAATGCATTGAAAGGTTTGCAACGTTAGCTCTGCGATGCTGTAGAGAGGAGACCGATTCGAGGCCTTCGATGGCTGAAGTTGTGAGAGAACTTGAAATCATATGGGAACTGATGCCGGAATCTAAGACAGCCAAAAGAGAGGATATGTCTGAGACGATGTCTCAGCCATCATCGTCATCAAACTCTTCGTTCTTGAAGAATCCAAATCCTTATACATCGATGGATGTCTCTGGCTCTGATCTTGTCAGTGGAGTAGTTCCCTCTGTTGCACCTAGATAGCAGCTTTCTTTGAACCATATACCACCCACACACTCTTTGTTTGATGATGATTCAGTGTGTTTTGTTTTTTGTTCTTTCTTTGTACTTTGTATAGAGAGAGAAATTAGTGTAATCCATGTGAGAGTAGTTAGTATACGTTGCAGATAGTCTTGGCCCCTTGTGAAAAATCTGTTGCCAATTCTTGTTATGTACGTTACGTAGTTCTGCTTCTGTGTGTTTGGTTTGGATCATTTGCTTACTAATCAAGAACGCATCTAGCTACTTTACATAACACTTTCCCCTACTTTACATATGGCTTTCTATTTTCTTGTTTTTGAACGAAAAAGACATTTTATATAACTTGTAAGGTTAACACAACCAATAAAAAAAAACACACACACAACCAATAAATACTAAAACACAATACAAAAGATTTGTCTCAATTTTTTTCCTTATTGAAATATGTTCCGACATTTTCTTTTTAACATAGATATGGTTTTACTAAGGGAACCAAGGAGCTGCTTAGGTGCATGGACATGACTTCGTTGGTGGAACCAACGAGCTTACCACCAATGAAGACTGCTGGAATGGGCTTTGAACAACCTAGCCTCAATAGTGCCTTCTCTATCTCCCGGCATTCGGGGTCCTTGTCGATCTCGTGGATCTTAGGGCTAACACCGAGATCTTGGAAGAGGACTTGAACCGCGTAGGACAAACAACAGGAGCTCTTGGTGAATATAACCACTCCTTTTTCCGACGACATTCTCATAACCTTGTCCATTTTTTTTCTTGGTTTTACTTAAACCGGGAGTTGGAGTTTGGTTTTGCTTGTGACTCTTGTTTGCTTGGGTCGCAGGCTATTTATAAGAAGATAGGAGGACGAACCAGAATCCACAAAATATTGAAAGAAAGGCAGAGATGACAAGAATTAGATGGTTGTGGAAAAGGTTCCATAAAGCGGCTTTTAATACGAACAAGATGATTCGAGGAGGACCGAACCTTTTCTTTGGTGTTTCACATCTTTTTTGTTTTTGTTTTAGGACCATGAAGAGTTGCATAAAAGATTCAGTGATACGGTTTCAACGATACTCGTACAAGTTGCTAAAAAAGAGAGCCGTTGTCGTTGAATGTTGATCGATGCTTGAAGCTTTTGGACCATATATGATTTATTCTATAGATTCTATTGAATTTTTGGACATTGGAGTGTTGGTGGACCAACGGAAAACCCCACTTGCATTCAACTTTTTCATAGCTGCGTGGACTTGGTTAGGTCTTAAGACAAAAGCCCATACATTTGGCCCATTTATGTATCCATAAACAAAAAGCCCATACTTTTAAGATTTGTAGACTTGTAGTAGAGAGACTTGTTGATTGGTACGAGCAGAAGAATCAATCAGTGGCGGACCTACATGAACACATAGGGGTGCAAATGACACACCATTAATTTTGATTTTCTTCTTATAGCTCATAGGTGGTTTTAATTTTGAACCAGCATATATTCATGTTTGACACTTATTTTTTATGTTTGACACCCCTAAATTTTTTCTCTGGGTCCGCCATTGGAATCAATCACTTTTGTCATCCTTTTGATATGTGTGGGGCTTGAGAGAAAATAACAGGTACTTGATGCTGGCCTGCTTTGTTTACATGGCTGGTTAAGAACACTAGCATAACTCTAGCGTTACATGGGTAGAAAAGATTGAGGATCAAAGGAAGTGTTCACAAGTCCGTGAAGGCGGCTTTTAGTTTGAAAAAGTGGATAATTGATAAAGGAAAAATAAAGAGTCATATATCCTGATAGGGAGATATGGCCGCCCCATGTTTGGTCTTATCTTACCTTTTTCATGTTTAAAAGGAATGTAAACAAGCTTCACCGAGGGGTTCCGTTGAACTTCTTACATTGAGTTAAAAGCCTCACGCTCTAGCCAACTGAGCTACTGAAGCTTCTTATTTAATTTTTTAAACTATAAAATTCGATAACCTAATTCTACTGATTCGATACTTTATGTTTTGTTTTCAACACTGTATTCAGATTTCTAACAAAATCAACACGTTTAAAAACGTGGAATTTGGAAAACATTTTCAAGCTCATTTTACACGTAACACGTATATGCTCATTCTGAGTACTTAATAATTTAACTAGATCTTGATCAGCGCTTTGGAAGCGCGGAATATTTTACGATGAAAAATTTTACTAATAACTTAACAAATATTTTGTTAACTTTTAAAGATTGTGTATTTAAAATATTTTTGTATTTAAATCAGTGTTTTTAAATTCAACCCGATTGTGATTATACCGGTTAATCCGGAGATCTAACAATTCAATTTAGTTTTTTAAAATATTCATATTAAAAAGTCACTAAAACCCGAGACTAACTGATTGAACTGATGGATGACCGATATGTAATCTAATTTGATTGAAATTGTAATAGTTTCATAATTTGTAATCTTATAATCCAAATTTTAAAGTTCATTATTTTGTAGTTTTTGAAATTATGATGTTTCTACAAAATTTTAAAGAGAAAATGATGGATATAAAATAACTAAGATTAATTATTGTATTGTTTGGAAACATTGATAGTAGTATATAAAATATATTGTTTGGAAACATTGATAGTAGTATAAAGAAATAAGTATATTGTTTAGAAACATGGATAGTAGTATAAAGAAAGGAACATTAGTGATTTAATGTAGGTTTAACTATAAAGTATAAAGGTGTATTTAATTTAAAAACTTACAAAATAAATATTAGGTCCAATAGAATGTTTCTGTTTTAATAAGATAGATACGTTGTTATGGTCCAGTCAACCATTCGTATAGTCTATATCATTAAACAATTAAATAAATTCCAATTTCGTAAAATATTAATTTGAAGTCATTGTAATCAAATAAAAGTTTAGATTCACATTACAGATGGCATCTTTTGGCCAAGTGGGTTATGTATCCTTGTCAAACAAGCCTTTTATTTCCAACTGTAAGTCCTTATTTAATTGGTATTTTGTGGGTAACAAAATATATTATTTTTGTTACCACCATTGCACGCTGTGGCCTGTAGGTCCATTCGGGGTTTCCTTTGAGGAATGCGATGTATTTTTATGATTACAAGTGCAAGTGATTGTTGTTTATTTACTACTTGCGTTATTATAGTGAATACATGTGAGAGAAATCGGCAGAGAGTAAACCAAATGACTCAAACCAAATAATGTTTTTTTTTAGTTTGTACTAGTATCGTCGTCTCATAAATCACATTTTGACATGCGTGTCCCGTGTGCGAATTGTTGAAAATGGTGAATACAAAAACTGACTTATAATATGTTAACCTGATGATTCAACTTTGTTATTGTACCAAGTTTACTACAGCTTCATTTATTTTGTCACAATTAATCCCGCCGTCCATTCTGGTTTGGATTAAATTGAATTATCAACTCAATCTATCAAATAAACATCAATTTGTATTTACCATTCTGGTATAAATTCGATGTACGCAGTTGTGAACCTGCAAAATATTTGTCGATCTAAACCATATCTACTTTTGTAACAAATGCTAGCTTTTAATATATGATGGCGAGGAAGGATGCGTCGGAACGAGAGAAAGAAAGATATTTAAAATAATAGAGATAGGTGTTGTCTAGTGAATGGACCCCTATATAAAATTATTGTACCATAAGTTCAACATTTATATAGTTGTAATAAAAACCCACATTTGAAAATGACATGCATGAGCATGAGCGCATGTATTTACTATTTGTTTATTGCATGTTGATAAGTATAAATAAAAGGGTGCGATAAGTATCATGATGACATCCTGAAACAACTCATCAAGGCTCTCTCTCACAGCAATGGCGACCATTCCCTCTCACAACCTTCTTCTCCCTAAGCCGATCAACCAATCAGCTCACTCTCTTCCCTTCAAACCACACTCTACTCTTCTCAATCTCACGGCGAGATCATCTCCAGCGATCGCCACAAAGGCTATGTCCACAACCGACGCGGCTTCGACTTCCTCGAGGCTCGAGCCCCTGGAGAACTATGGGATCACGGCGGCTGAGGATGTTCGCCGACGGGACAGAGAAGCTAAAGAATCAAAGAGTCTGAGGGAAACGTGGAGGAAGATCCAAGGGGAAGACGATTGGGCCGGGCTAATGGATCCGATGGATCCGGTTCTAAGATCAGAGCTGATCCGCTACGGAGAAATGGCCCAGGCCTGTTACGACGCTTTCGATTTCGATCCGTTTTCGAGATACTGTGGAAGCTGCAGGTTTACGCGCCACAAGCTGTTCGACTCGCTCGGCATATTCGATTCCGGCTACGAGGTGGCGCGTTACCTCTACGCGACGTCGAACATCAACCTCCCCAACTTCTTCTCCAAATCGAGATGGTCCAAGGTGTGGAGCAAGAACGCCAACTGGATGGGATACGTCGCCGTCTCCGACGACAGCGAAACCACGCGCCGCCGTCTCGGACGCCGCGACATCGCCGTCGCGTGGAGAGGAACCGTCACGCAGCTCGAGTGGATAGCGGATCTCAAGGACTTTCTCAAACCGGTATCCGGAAACGGATTCCGGTGCCGGGACCCGGCCGTTAAAGCCGAGTCCGGGTTCCTGGATCTCTACACGGACAAAGACACGTCGTGCAACTTCTCGAAGTTCTCGGCGAGGGAGCAGCTTCTCACGGAGGTGAAGCGGCTGGTGGAGAGATACGGCGACGAGGAAGGTGATCTGAGCATCACGGTGACGGGACACAGCCTCGGCGGCGCTCTGGCGGTGCTTAGCGCGTACGACGTTGCGGAGATGGGACTTAACAGGACGAAGAGAGGGAAGGTCGTTCCGGTGACGGTGTTCACCTACAGTGCTCCGCGGGTCGGGAACATACGGTTCAAGGAGAGGATGGAGGAGCTGGGAGTGAAGGTGCTGAGGGTGGTGAACAAACACGACGTCGTACCGAAATCGCCGGGACTGTTCTTGAACGAGCACGCGCCTCATGCGCTTAAGCAGTTGGCGGGAGGGTTGCCGTGGTGTTACTGCCACGTGGGGGAGAAGCTGTCGTTGGATCACCAGAACTCGCCGTTTTTGAAGCCGTCCGTTGATCTCTCCACGGCTCATAACTTGGAAGCGCTTCTCCATCTACTTGACGGGTCAGTAATTTAACTATTTACTGTATATATTTTACATTCTTTCGTTTCAAATGTTCACTCAATATCTTTGGTTAGAGATTAATTATTATTTTGGACATATTTAGTGATTTATACAATAAGTCAATAACGTATAAATACAAACTTGTCAGCTAAGCTAATCTTGAGAGAAAAGTCAAAGACTTCTCGAGGAGACAGATCTCAGTGTATCTTGAGATTTGTTAGAATCTCGTATTTTCCAAGAACTTTCTTTATTAATAATACACGATCTTAAGGGGATTATAGTAAACGTATTAGTATTTTAAATTCCATGGAAAATGCGGGATTATGAGAGACTGATCATTCGGTTCGTGGCAGACTTTATGGGTGGGGAGAGAATTATTGAAAGTAATAAAGAAAATATCTAATTAATAATAGAAAGAAGTTGTTGCCATGTCGTTATCTGTCAAGCCTTAGCTTCTAGACCATTCTCATATGTCGTATTATGTAACTTATCGCATTAATGACAATTTCAATATGACTTGACGTAACTGGAAAACAATAGTATTAGCATTTGAATAGTTCATGATTTTTCTGTAACAGGTATCATGGGAAAGGACAGAGATTCGTGTTATCTAGTGGGAGAGATCCAGCGTTAGTGAACAAAGCATCTGATTTTCTGAAAGACCATTTTATGGTACCTCCTTATTGGCGACAAGATGCAAACAAAGGGATGGTTAGGCACACTGATGGGCGTTGGATTCAGCCAGATCGCATCCGTGCAGAGGACCACCATGCTCCCGACATTCATCATCTTCTCACCCAACTCCATCACCCTTCATAACTCTTTGTAAATTACATCAAAACTTTTTTCGTTTTTTAAATCTTTCTAATATGTTTTTTATAAATTTCTGTAACACAAATCTTTCTAATATGTATCGCTGCTTTTTATATATACTAGGTGCATCATAATCTTAAAAAACATTCAATCCTTTTGGTAATTGTGAAATGCAACTGAAGAATTGTAAATTGACATTCTAAACCTGTCTTATTTTTGCTGCACAAACACTCATTTTATTTCAGTTAAAATATTTAACTAAGGAGAAAGATATTTGCTGGAAAACCCCTATTACATATAGTTATATACATTAAACTGTTCAAGACATAGGTAAATGTATTTTTTGTGTTATAATGAAACTGATAGACAAGTGACAGAAGTAACATGATTAACAACAGTTTACAACCGATTGAATGATTTAGATACCTTTAAACACTCATTTTTGTCTTTGACCTCCTCTGCTTCAATCTTGACAAATCCCATCCACAAAAGCCTCCATGTTCTTATAAGATGAGCCACCTTCTCTACCCGCTTCAACCGCTAAACGCTTCCATTTCTCAGCGTTTTCCCTCAGCTCCACCAACCTCTCATCCATCACTGCCTTAAACACCTCCTTATCTCCCCTCTCTCCACCAATCCTTCCTCGTTCTCCCTCACCCTCACACCTGTTCTCCACAGCTCCTCCAGAAGCTTCGCGCTCGTAGGTTGATCAGACCACATCGGAAACGCCACCACCGGAACTCCTAAAACCAAACTCTCAAGCGTCGAACTCCACCCGCAATGAGTCACAAAGCAACCTACGGCTCTGTGTCTCAAAACCTCAACCTGAGAACACCAAGACACGATCATACCAACCTCTACGAGCTCCTGTCTGAAACCAGCAATCTTCTCAATCTCTGTCTCGTCCTCTCCTTCTAATATCGCTTCTCTGTTGGATTTATCAGTTATCACCCACAAGAACGGTCTCTTACCTTCAATGAGAGCTCTCGCTAGCTCCCCTATCTGTTTCTTTGACAACTCAACCATCGTTCCAAAAGAAACGTAAATAACAGAGGACTCTGTTTTTGAGTCTAGCCAACGGCTATTCTGTGAACATGTCTGAAGGAAGTAGAGGACCAACCGCCACCATTCCGATATCAGGGATAGCCTTTAACGCATCTTGCTCAAGAGAATCGAACGTGTTAACGAGAATCTTCGGATTGGTTTCTTCTTTGAGAAGCTCCATGAGTTCTTGAAACGACGCGTACGCTCCTTGGTTTGTATTAGCAGGCGTGAGGAAAGAAGGAAGATCACGGGTTTCTAGAGATGGGAGGTTCTTGAACTCGAGACAAGAGTTGTTGTTGTTGTGGCCGTTGAAGTGGTTGTAATAGATGTCGAAAACCAAAGCAGGTTGGATCCAGAGAAGAGCAGAGGGGAGCTGAAACCTATTCGCCACTTTCGGAGCCCAGTTGAGAAGTATCGTGTACACCAAGCAAGTCACGGGAGAGTCAATGGATATGCAAACAATTAACTCTGTTTCCCTTTACGGCTGACAAATTATTGTAGTTTTGTTTGAAAGTAAAGATGCTTGCTACCCTTTTTATTCACCAATCCATTTTAATTGTAGTCGCTTTTTTGGTTTATATAGATTAAAAGTTTAAAATGATGTTTAATTTTTAATATCCTTTTAAATATAAGTTCTAAAATAGTAACAGACTTATAGTTACTCAAAAATAAAATAATTTCATTTTTAACAAAATTGATCTTAATAAATAAAGCTAAACCCTAAAACGAGTTATAGGTTGTGAATGGGCAGCAGAACAAAGACAGTACAATAGCAGATCATCTGGTTTTCCTTATTTTGTTTAATTGATATCCATTCACGTTTTTTGGTAAAAGGCAGGTCTCCTGCACAAAATGTTAATTTTTTTTGTCTTTTTCTGCAAAAGGCAGTTCTCCTGCGTCATATTTTAGGAGCTGTTCATCCATTAATACCAAACTTTTTTAAATAATACCAAACTTTACTAGATAGCTTTAGGATTAGTAGAATGCGCATTCCACTTTTTTAGAAAATTAGTAAATAGTAGAATGTACGTTCTAAAAATAGTATATGAACATGTTTATTTTAGAAATCGCTTTCTACTATACCATCTTCCGTAGAAGGCACATTCTACTTTTAGTAGAACGTATTTCCAAATTTTTATTTATCAACTTTTTGAAAGAAAAAAAAATATCAGCTTGTGTATATAGATGTTTTATTAATTGTTTATATTTTTAATATTTTTTTTTATTCACAAAAGTATTTATTTCATTAGTTTTCAGAAATACAAAGGGTAAAAAAGAGAAAAAATGGACAAAAAAGAATTTATACCAAAGGAACAACAACCTTGTTTTTTTGTTCTCGCAATTTCCCATCATTTTTTTTACTAACAATTAAAGTAATCAAAAACTATTAATCTATTCTCAATAAATAATGTATTTTACTGTCATTACCTTCTTACACAATATATTGATAAGAATATTTTTTTTTATTTTTTTTTACATTCGTATGTAATGGTGCATTTCTTTTTATTATTATTTTCTTTGAAACTTTAGGAAATGATATTTATTATATTTATATCATAAATATTAGTATCAAATATAGTAGATTTAATTCAAAATCTTTATATATTTGGTATATTTTATACTTTTCCTTTTTTTAAATGCAAATTATATTTCTAAAAATAATTCAAAATCTTTATATATTTGGTATATATATAAATATTTCAAAAATTAAAATTTTAACATAAAAAGATTTATAGAATTAATGTAAAATAGAATGAAAAGTAAATATCTATATATATAAAGAAAAGCTCACTCTCTTCTCCTCTTGCCACGTCATCAAATAGGGGGAGGAGGTGCTAACACGTGTCGATTTTTACAAAACGCGTAGTATCATTTATTTTTGTTCTGGTGGGCTTCTGTTTCGTTGGGCCATGTCGTCGATCAATTTATGTGTTTAACAAAAGCGACGTGATTAAACGCCGTATTTCGTTAGGTCTCAAGTCTGTTCGGATACTCATATCCAGATCTGATTTCGACGTCGGTTGCGCAGTGATCTTTCATCTTCTTCCTCAGCATTGCCTGTAACCGAATTATCAACTTTAAGTCCTCAATTAATCGATCACCCACGATCTAGGTTCAATGCGAGAATTTTGCTTGAACATCATCTTGGTATACAAAGATTCTCTCTCTCTCTCGGAGCAGAAGCATCAACTACATCAAGCCTGTCTGAATGCTTCAGCTCTCATCTTCTCTTTCCCTAACGTAACTCCACCAAATTCACTCTTTGTAGGGCTCGATCTCCCTGCCTCTCAGTCATGAACATCCATCCTCTGTTCTTGAACACACCTAAATCTAAGTCTTTTTTTTTGATCGGTGGCGAGAATGCTAAGTCTGCAGCGGGATCGTCTGTCTCCGAGCTCAAAGAGCACCGTCGCTACAGAGACGCCTCCAGCTCCTCGATACAAATGGTTTGTGCTTCTCTTCTTCTTCTTCCTAATCTATATGTAGTTGTTTGAGATTGTTCGCGTCTCATTAAACTAAAAGGCTTCGATTTCTGCTTTCTTTTGATTTTCGTACGGGCTTAAGCGATTGTGTTATTTGTGGGCTTTGAATAATGGATTTTGGCCTGAGAAAGAAACTAAACCTTACACCGTTATTTGCCTGCACCTACCTCCTTCACGAGAAGCGTTCTAGGGTTCTTCGTTTTCTCCAAAAATCTGATTACGTCTACAAACAATGGAGGTGCGGATATGGGAAATGAGGCTTACGTGAGTCGTCAGATGGTGTCGTTTCGTGATCGATCTTCCCTCTCTCGAGCCGTTACAAATTGCATTTATTCACCTCCATTCAATGACCCTTATCTCTTTTCTCAACTTGAACAGGCTATATAAGTACCTGCATGTGGAAGGCATTGATATCAATCTCAGAAATGCAATGTCAATTATCCTGTTATTTTGTAAATTCGTAGATGCTATGTTATACTAACGAAATCATTGTATTTGGATTTGTAGATGGATTATAGAAGCATGGTCTCTTCTTGACAGAGATCACTGAATCCTTGAAAACCAGCACGCTTCATCTTCCAATTATTGGAAAGCTGTGGGTCTGTGGTGAGTGTTTGTTTTGGCTTTGTTTCTTTTTTTTTTTTTGATCAAAAGCTTACTTTGTTTAATTTGAATCCGTTTTCTTAATTAATATTTTCATTATTTTTTGTGTTCTTAGGTTTATATACAAGATCTCCAGCATACAGTTTGTTCATCTGTTGATGTCGTGCACGGTATGGCGTCTTCCGTATCCTCGCTGATTCGAAGGTTACTTTCTTTTCTCAGGAATTAAAACAAACTTATGAGGCTTATCCTCTTATTGTTTCTCCGTGAAATGGACGGACAGATGTCGATCATTATCAAAGGTGGTGCTAATATGAGAGGATGGACTGAGAAGAGGAGCGATGATGAGCTCGAGATCTTGAGGAATGCCGGTGGTGTGCTGCTTCAAAGAGAGATCCCTCACTCAGTCAACATTCTCAAGTTGCTAAGGTTCGTATCAAGTTTTTAAATTTATTTGATTCCAATCTTGATTTTATTCAAGGATGCATCTTTAGGTTTAGATCGAGCAATGGTGTCGTAGATAAGATATATCATTTGGAACTGGAATGTAGATTGATCATATATTATTTGAATCATCATGATGAGATTGCTAATGGAACATTATGTTGAGTATAATTTTCTAAGTAACTTAGATTGGTGGTGGATGTGTTGCAGGCCTTAAATAGAGCAGTTGTTTCAGTCATCCTTGACGTTGGAGGAATGGATACGCCGTTCCCTAATGAGCTATTGGATTCAGTTGATGTCTTAAGCTAGAATGACACTGAGCTTGGTCTCTTGACCGGAATGCATACTGAAACTATTGAACAGTCTAAGCCTGGCTGTTGCAAAGTGCCATAAGTTGGTTTATAATTCTTCTTTCGCACATTTCCAGTACTGAAACTCAATTTTGGTTACTGGCTTAGTGGGTTTTAGGCTATCAGTCTGCCACAAATTGTAATTAGGGCTGTGTATATTATTAACTAAAACCACATGTGCTGTCGTCATCACTCAGCATTCGTTGAGCATCTCTCGGAAACTATCTAATCCCTCCCCGCCGTCTCGGTTTTCACCGCCGATTAGAAAACGAGAAGGTCGCCCCAGCTTCGTCAAACATGTTTGGTAAGTATCTATTTTAGTTTTATATGTATTTGCATAGATGGAATCACAAGAATAATTAAATTAAAAAGGAAGTTTCAGGTGATCATGTCAACGTGAGCGAAGGTAGTTTCATGAGATTGTG
Source organism: Raphanus sativus (assembly GCF_000801105.2). NCBI lineage: Eukaryota > Viridiplantae > Streptophyta > Magnoliopsida > Brassicales > Brassicaceae > Raphanus > Raphanus sativus. The sequence continues at coordinate 3,784,707 of NC_079511.1, read as the reverse complement.
AAGCCTGTTTATTCCTATCCCTCGACAGAAAATGGACTGTTCCTCGAGTGACCAGTTTCCTTAGTAACATACAAAGCGTCCTCCGCTGGAAAGAGAGGGGCCAAGCGATCCATTTTCTTTCAAATTTGGTTAGTTAACATTATTGTGTTGACAAAAAAGGTTAACAGTATTTTATCATATTATGAATGATATATTTGAATTCCATAATCTCATATTTGAAAAAAGAAAACAAGATCTGCTAAAACATAACATCGTTTGAATCCATTTTCAAAATTAATCAAACCATCTGAAAAGCACTCAAAGACAAATAATATTTTCAAATCGTCTATTTAACATATGTCAAACTTTTGATTAAAAAATCATTAGCATCATTATAAGACTTTATATGGCCGCGTAAAGGTTTCTCAATCTAAGGATTTAGATCATGAGTGAACTAAATATAAAAATATTTATCGTTCTTAATAGTTTACATATTGTGTATAAAAGAAATGAAATAAATATAATAAGTTTTTACTATAAAAATGAAGCAATTAACGTTTTGATAGAACTTATTTAAAAGATGAGATAATATTTATCTAATAATAATAAGAAAACAAATAATGAAAGCTAATGTTATTTTAATTGGTAACAAAATTAGATTTTCAAAATTTTAATTACACTATAACACGTGCCCGCCCGTAGGGCGGATTTACCCTAGTATATATATATATGAGCACATTTACCTTGGTTTATGTATAATACTTATGTATTATATGTTTTGTTTAAACTTTTATTATGTAAACATATGATCTGCATTTGTTGAACTGCTTTTGTCATTCATAACTACAAGAAAATATCTGATTTGTTTGATCTGTCTTTCTCCCGCAAAATCTGCTTGATCTACACTTGTTCTGCTTGATCTGCATGATCTGCTTGATCTGCACCGCTTGAACTGCTTTTACCATTCGGAGCCATAAACAAAGAACACGGTAACACATGAACAAATAATGAAACAATAATTACTCTGTCGTTATCATGATTCATGACGTGTACGAGAGAAAACGATATATCCTATGTAGAGAAGTCCAAATGATGAACATGTTCTTAAGTCTTTTAAATCAGCAGGGAAAAGTTAAGAGCTACGTCTCACTTTCCTCTATGCATGATTGAGTTTGGAATAGATCAACAAAAAAAATACATGGTTGTATGAAAAGGTTATACAAGGTTTAACTTCAAAATATAGATAACTTGCGAATCAAGCAATGTATAACCATTAAACTTATTTCTAAATGTACACGCCATTTACATAGGTCACTCCTTGTTTTTGGAAGACCTGTCTTTTCTATGACCACCACGAATACGAGAAATTTGCAGACCTCTGCTAAACGCTTGGTTAAAGAGCATTTTTGTCTGGAACTCAGACACAGTAGCGGTCCTGGGCAGAAGCAATCGAAGCATCAGTTTCCGGCCGCTACAACAAAATACATAATTTTCGGTTATTTTCTGTATACATAAAGGTAGTAGGTTCGAAACCAGATTACAGTTTTTTTTTTTTTGCTTCCAGTCCATATTTGTTTTGGGTTTTCAGGACCGGGACACAAAAGGAAACCAAGCCAAGAATGCAACCGGCGTGAACAGAAGCAATCCCATCACTATCTCATAGCCACGTGCTAGCGTCCTAACCGATGACCATATCCCTAGATGATGAAGCAGAGGCTTACAAGCTTGCGCAATCTGACGACCAGGACAAAACCAATTTAACGGTCACGGCCAGGATAACGGTCCACACACGTCCAATTATCTACATTGGGGTTGATGGGCTGTATTTTGAGTTTGCAGTAAAAGCCTAGTAAGGCCCTGTCTTGGAAATATATATAGTAGTTTCATTCATTCAGTCCGTCTCAAAACCCTAAAATATCAGACAATTGTTTTGGAAGAGATCTTATGGCAACAACACGGAGAGACAAGTACGAGGAGGAAGAGGCCCAGATCCCAAAAACAGAGTTAGTTGAGTCAGACAAAAAAAAAGTTGCCGAGAGATCCACAAGCAAACGTGACAAACAAGTTATTTCCAAGGTAGTAACAAAATTTGTTTGGCAAATCACTGTGACTATCATGTATATTTTATTGAGTAGATGATTCATAGTTAATTTGCATTTGTAATCAGAAATATCCGAATCTGACAAGGGAACAGAAGAAAGTGAAGGATAGTTACTTTTTTTGCTGTGAGAATTTCTATAGCCTTCCTGAGATGATCAGTTACATGAAGGTGAATCATGGTTTGCCAAAGACCACAGTGACAAATGTTTTCAGGGAGCTTTTAACCGGCCGCAATGCAGAAGCATATCTCAGAGTTTCACAGAAAAGAGCTCTTGAGAGGAGTAATAATGGTACGAGTGGTGGTGTGGGTTCTTCTTCGACAAAGTAATTGTTTGGTTTACTTTTCTAGATTGTGATATTTACAAATTCATGCAGACGTTTTATTAGCTTCGATTTGGATTTTTGTAAGGGTTTATTTTACAATATTTTTTTTCTTCCTATCGTGGACTCGGTCTCATATTGATGCATGAGTATAATTCCCAAGTAATTTTCCTCGAGTAGTTTTCCTCTAAGGAGAAGAAGAGCTAGCGCCATCGTTCTGAGGAGGAGCAGTGCTTGTAGTTGCGGCATCACTTGCAGGAGGAGTGCTAACAGAAGTGCTTGTACTTGCGGCATCACTTGCTGGAGGAGTGCTAACAGAAGTGCTTGTACTTGCGGCATCACTTGCTGGAGGAGTGCTTGCAGGAGGAGTGCTCGCAGGAGGAGTGCTCACAGAAGTGCTTGCAAGCCTTTCGCGTTCCATCTGCCTTACTCTGGAGTGGTGTTGCGATGCTCTCAGATACTTTTCAGCGTTTTGACTTCTCAGCATCTCTCTGAAAACGTCTGTCACCTGTTTTGCTGTGACCTGGCCCGGGTACCTGGTTGTCATGTACTCGATCAACTCCGGTAAGGTGTAAAACTGTCGGCAGCACGAGAGGTAGCTATCCCTTATCCATGATTGGTCCCATTGTGAGATGATTGGTAGCTTGACTCTGCGTGTTACTCTGGCCCTAAGACAGGAGCAATTACCATATTAGTTTGCAATATTCAGATCTGCTAAGGCTTGTGCTGTCACGAAAAGAAAGTTTGATCAGATCAACATATCAGTGAATCTTACCGATGAAGTACCCAACAGCATCATCGTTACTTGACGAAGAAGCTCCTTTCCTATCCTTCCCTTTCTTTCTGCCACTCGTTGTATGTCCTGAAACTTTCCAGAATCGCAATAAACAAGAACAGAGTTTTTCTCAGAAATTTAACAATATCATCACAAGAATCTACACAATGATCACTTTAACAATCCGCAGCTACTAATCAACTCTGTTTATGACGAATCAACACCAAATACAGGATTTCAGATTCTGAATCAATCATTGGAAAGCGAAACCATATTCTAGCTTAGCTAACATCAAACTTGATCTATAAAACTCGAATCTGAAATTCAGCGATTCCGAATCGGTCATCGATGCACCATCGCGCGATACATTCTGAGATCGATCCTTGTTCAAGATTACATCAATATTTCAAAATGGATCTATAAAACGATACAATCTGAGACTCTACTTCGAGATTCCATGAAAGCTTTCACACAGGATCGACGAACTCCAGTATCAGTTGAGAATCAATAAACGAACGAATCGTAAGTAACTAGCAAAATCGACGAATCATCCAATACCTGAGTACGCAAACAGCTGTTAAAGTCGCGATTCACATACCTCTCGAGATTCACGAATTGGCTGAGAGAAGGAGGAGACGACGATCAGATCGCCGGCGTTTCTCTCTTCCGCTCGATTCTTCTCTCCATCTCTGCTGCTTGGCGGGACTGAGAACGTAACTAACTCTTTAAAAAAAGGATCTTTTGTTATATCTCTCAATATTCTCCCCTAATGGGCCGTACACCTTAATGGGCTGAGAACGTAACTAACTTTCTTTTGTTTTTTTTAATCTTTCTAATATGATGTTTTCTCTTTCCTGTAACACAAATCTCTCTAATATGTATTGCTGCTTTTTATATATACTACTACAAGGAAAGGCCTTCCAAACTCCCATGTTAGGACAATAAACAGTATTTTGAAGATTTTTTTCTGTCGAAATAGAAGTTTGGCTCAGGTCTCAACTCTTGCTACTCAATCTGGCACAAGACTCCCACCAGGAACATTAATGGGCTTTTGTATTGGCCCAATAAATTTATTGAACCCACAAACAATACACATTTTACTGCATTTTACACAAGGTCTGGTCTCTCTCTTTTTTTTTCACTTACTTTACAAGAAGGTACAGAGCATTTTCACTTTCATGTTCACTGAAAAATGAGAGAGAAACAGAGAGTGGGAACTTTCAGAGGGAAAGCCCAGAATCATCATCCTCATCGAGGGAAGACGTGTAGTTAAAGTAAACAGCCCATATCAAACCAAACACGCCCAACAAAATCCAACCCAACAGGTTATTGCTCAGACCAAAAGGCAGTCCTGTTCCTTCCGTGGACATCCTCTCGTCCACCAATGCCATTGCTGGGCTACTACTCACCACAGCTGTTAACATAAGCGCCAACACGGACGAACCTGCCGTTGAGCTCTTTTCTTGCTTGGGCTGCTTTGTCTCCATCGAGCATTTCACTCCACTGCTTCTCTTGATCATCCTTGGAAGACCTAAACAGAAGCAAAACATCAAATATAACACACTGCCAACTCAGATTCATAAGTAGAAGAAGAGATATTACTACGCAAACAGAGGTTTACCATACACAATCTCAGTGGAGATAGCTGTGACTGAAGGCTTCATAAGAAGATTAGGACAAGTGACGGAGGAAGTGAAGCTTGCCATTGTCTTTTAGCTTTTCCAAACTCACAAGCCTTGATCAAACGAGATTGTTTTTTTTTTTGGTTTTGTAGTTGTAGCCTCTTGACAAGTGATGGAAATAGTACTTTATCTGAAATCGGATTCCTACCACACAATCTTACCAATTATTTCTCTCCAGCTGTCACGTCTCATCCGTTTCCTACCACACAATCTTTACCTCTCCACACAAGAGTTCCGACAATTTTTTTGACCAAACTTGTACATAGCACATGAATAATGTTTGGTGAGTTCACTTAAAGTTTCGAGCATTTATAAACGAAGAGATCAGAACCACCTTCAACACAATCAGGGAGCACGGAACTATCATATGTATAGGTCTCTAAAAGAAGACGTTAATAACTCGCTGAGGCCAAGTTTAAGATTAAGTAAGCTCTGGAAAATATGAAAAAAGAATAGCCAAGATTTACACTCAGAAGAGTAAAAGAATGAAGCTAATAATACCATTCGTAACATTCTCATAAGCTTCTTTTAACCAAAAAAAGGAAAGAATATAGAACTGAACCTATATTGTGGAAGTTGTTTTTTAGTATCAAGCGTGAATATTGCACTGTTGCAAGTAGGAGTGATAGTAAGGGACATGCATGTTCCAGTATCTTTTGTATTTATCTATTCCAATATCCAACCACGGCTTCATGATCCCGTCGTAGTGTATAACCGCGGCTTGTTCAATGTCAACCGTTTTGATGCCTGCTTCGCGTCCTAACCCCATCACATGCCATCTCTTGTCCAACGCTAATGTTTGCCTATAGAAAGTCAACCAACCTATTGGTAAGCTCCCAGCTTTCCACAAAGGTCTCTTTGTTCCCTGCCATAAAATAAATCCTCACAAACATCTGTCAGATTTAAGTTTATTACACACATATAATCTGTGTATGTAAATAGAGAAAAAGATATGATGTTGAACGTAACCACCTCTTTCTCTAGAACTATACTAACTTCACTTATGTTCGTTTGCTAGTTACAGCCCTTGATTCTGAATATATTAATATGAATAACTTTATTTCCCAACAAAGCCAAAACTAAAACTCGTTAGTTATTATTTTTAAGACCTTTTCAGATAAAAGTGGTGTATAATTGAATCGAAGAACCCACATGGGAAGCTTTGAAGAGGGCGCATTCTAAGCAGATATAGGACTAGGGTGTTAGTTATTTTAGGAGAGTAAGTGCAGTAGAGAGTGTAATGTGCGTACCAGGTTGAAGTATTTAATGTATGTAGAAGTCAACTTCCGTCTTCTCCATTCTTCGAGATCAACAAGATTCATCCCAAACGCCCACGTGCAAGCTTTAGGACTGAATTTCCCAGAGACCCATGCGTCTGAGAAATTAATAAATGTGCTCATTGAATGGAATGAAGGTTCGCCTTCTTTACAAGTCTCTACAGCACCAACCACCTTCCCCTTCATATCGATGCTCCACAGTCTACTTAAATCTCGTTGAACAACTACATCATGGTCAAAGAGTACCATCTTATTCAAACCCGGGAATATATCGGGGAGATAGAAGCGTGCGTGATTGAGGGTAGAGATGAATCTTGGGTCATTGGAGCTTTGCTTCATCAGCAACTGGTCATAATCTGAAGGCAGGACATCCATATCATCAATGTTTTTGATTTGGATAGCAGCTACACTTTGGATGTTTAGCAAAAACCACATTGAGATTGCTGGGTAGTTAAGTGAATCAGTCACGACATGGAATACTATTTTTTCCGGTTCCTGCAAATAGCATTAGGAACTCAGATTAACAAGTGGCTTAAACAAATGAGAAACGATAGAGGGCAAGGCCCTTGAAACATAACATAAAATGATATCCGATTAGAAATTTAGAAAACAGCAGTAGATTATTATCAAATATAAAAGATAAGGAAATGTGAAAACTTACCTTTGAAGAAGATATCGTAGAGTTAGCAACGACAGCAGAAGCCAAAACATTGTCAGAGAAGACAACATAATGATTGAGTCTAGGATCATTGTACTTTTCCTGGTTAGGCATCTGCCTTTTTTCAGGATCCAAGGCAAAGTACTCCGATGTCAACCGCATGGAGAGACAGTGTTGCCCTTTTGGGGTGGTCCTTGCAGCAAGGTGCATTAGATATGATGCTTGATTTTTCTGCGCCTGAACTAGTTCTTCTGTGTTATAATTCATGGCACGGAGTTTGTTAGCTATGGCAGGGCAATTGTTAAAGACACGACTAGCCTTGTACAATGAAGCTTCCAGGGGCTTCAGCCTCCGAAGCGCGCTGAAAGAAACAAGCATGCCAGAGGTTAACATAAGATTCTTCTTCTTAAACAGCAATAAATTTTTTAACAATAAAAAGGTTGTAGTTGTTACAGAAAGCCTATGAATGCTATTACGTTATAGTCTCCTTATGAATCAATCAAGCAGCTGTACTTACCCCTTTGACAAATCCTTATCCTTTGTCACATCACCAACAGCCCGTTCCAGCTCTCTCAATCGAGTTCTCAACTCCTTGACAATCTGAGAATTACTTCCAGACGGGGCAAAATTCAGATAGGCCTTGGCTTGTATAATCTTGTCTCTGATTTCCTTTATCTTCGTATCTGTTGCTCTATCAGACTGATGAACCTTTGTTTTCTTTTCACCTTTGGATAATGGGGGTTTGAACTCCGTTTTATTAGCAAGTTGGTTAACTCTTAGAATTTGATCCTGTCACAAAACAAAACAAAACAATAATACGTCAGGTCGCAATATGAAGCGTAATGTCTAGTAATCTGATTGTAGGATTCAATACTGTAAAAATACACACCTTGGAATCAGAGCTTAGTGTCGTAGTCTGCTGTGAATCAATTACTTTCCCTTCCCTGTATTTAAGATTATTGCCTGAAAGCCATAACAAGTACCGATAAGAAAGCTGAAGAGTTAATGGAAAAACAAAACAAAGCTTAAGTTGCAAATAATGACCCCCCACCAACCATCAATAGTTTTATCTTTCTCATCATCACTAACAGTGGAATTAAACTCCTCCCCATCCTTGTAGAGAATGAGCCTTGGCCCCTTCAAGCCTTGTCCATCCTCCTAATTCCAGAAACAATTTATATATCAAATGAATGGTAAAAAAAAAAAAAAGGTTTTGAGGAGATGAGTAAAATCAGTAAGTTTTTACATGTTCGATAGCGTTAAGCCTGAGGTCATTAGTCCTGTATCTCTGCAAAGATAAATAATAGCGCATCTCAGCTATGGTGTAGAAGTAAATAATTAAAGCAAGACTAATAAGATCTAGAAACTTAGCAGAAGAATCATCAGACTTACGAAGTTGGATAGTTCTTCCATAAATTCCCTCCGACCTGCACAGAAAACAATTCAGAAATGAAAAATCAAACCAAAACTCAGATTAAATCTATTACGCAATTTCCACATGATCATCATCATCCGGTAAAAACTTAAGCTAATAGTCGTAAATCTAGAAGGGGGAAATAGGGAGGAGAAAGAAGAAGCTGACCAACGGGAGTGATGGTGTTGAGCCGATTCGAGACGAAAACGAGAGGAGCCAACACGGAGATCGATAGCAGGGAGAGGAACATGATCCTCTGCCATCGACGAATTTGATTCATGACTATAAATTTAACTATTCGTGTATCTCATCAAACGCTGACGATACGATACGATCCTCAGATTCTGTGTGTTTTCTTCCGCTTCAAAATTCTAGGTTTGGGGGTCGGAGGGAGTTTTTAGATTCAGAGCTTCCTTCATTCATGCATCATCGGGAGATCCTCTGCTCTTATAATATTCTTTTTTTTTTTATTAGCTCTAGCGAAACTTTAAATTTATATTCACTACTATACAGTATAGTATTTTTTTGTGATATTTTTTATTGGTATAGGCCTTTTTGGTGTTCGTGTTAACATGTCACATGTTGCCGTGAAGAGCGACCGAGGACGCAGTGATGCGGATCAAGTGCGGGTAGGCGTACATGTGAAGCCATGTGGTTACTGATTACGCCGTTGATGAAGCTGCAAGTAATTAATGTGATCATTGTCTTCTTTTGGAAACTAGTCACCAATCGGAAAAGGACCTGGTCTGAAGTTTCTTTTTATTTTGTTAGTGAAGCAGTTGATGTTTATTACGTTCCAATCTTTTGTTTTTATCAGAGTAAGGTATATATATCAAGTTTGAATTAACTAATTGCTACATTTGTTACACAAACCACCTTGTCTTGCCACCCACCACCGTATTCAAGCTCATTGACAGAGAAATGAGCAGCACTGTAACAGCAAGGAGGGGGAATAAGCATTTCCTCAACCCTGTGGATAAGTGGATGGATGACACTAGTTTTCTCATCTACAACTTTGTTTGCAACTTGTTTTTTTCTCTTTTTTGCCAAGGATGTAACATAATCTATATCTACAATTCTTGTAAATCTCCTTTCATATATATGATATTTACTTTTTACCAAAACAATTGCTACATTTGAGTTTCATGATCATAAACTAATACTTTTGGGTCTGTGAGTTTGTTAATAATCATAAACTATATTATACAGGAACTCTATCATGTCAAAAGATATGGACATCTTTTCCCATCTATCATATAACTATTTTCAAAAATAAAATGTTGAAACTTCATGAACGCCTCCTTCTAATTCACCTTTTTATAATTATTATCTTGCTTAAATTTAGTGCATTAGAGTATCTACAATGGTTGTGTTTTCACCATTGTTCTCAAAATTAAAAAAAAAAAAAACTAAAAAGGTAAGAAAGAGAAAGAGAACATGCTCTTGTATGAAAACATGTTCTTGTATTGCTATACTTGTCACAAAATAAATGTATAAGATTAATCTTATAAGACACATATATAATGTTGCACAACAAAAAATAAGACACATTCTCTTGTGAATAATTTGTATTTTTTTAATACTAAAATTTATTTTAAGAGAACAATGAGAGCACTACCAACGTGGAAAATCTTTATATATAACTGTGACAAGAATTAACATTACAAAATGCTCAATCACATAATCTAGGAATTATTCTGAACCTGGGATGAGTCAGTTGTGTAGAAGGCCCTTAAAGATATTGAACAAAACGCCCAATACCTGATGTACCATATTGGACTAAGGACCCAAATTGAAAAGACTTAGCCTAGCTAACAGTAGAAGAAGCAGAGTCAGAAAGGCTAGTCCGAGTGGGAAACCAAAGCTGCATGGCCTCACTGACTGAACTCGGCCCAAATTCACTCTCTTAAAAGGGAGAATCCCAAATACAAAGAAGATTTAGAAAATATCTTTTGCACCAAACGCCATGAGACATCACCACATCTTTTATAACTCTTACAATCATGCAGTGCCATCTTAATTCTATTCGAGTTGATGATCATGGACTAGTTAGTGAGCTGAGATGGTATCTCAAGAACAAATATGATACAGTATAAATCACATGTTTAGTATTAGTGATAATCCCACTAGCCTTTTTTGCATACACATGAATCTAAATGGTGTTTTTGGCCTTGCTAAACGAGAGGAGACTGTTGTTTTTGGAATTAAATTTCTCTCTGTAAAAACAGCTGCTTCAAAAAGAAAAAGAAAAAAAAGAGACATAACTCAAAAAGTCAAAACCCTTCGGTCTCTTAAATTTAATACACGGCGTCTTCGTCTTGTCCGAATCGTACGTCAATCCTCACACCACCAAACTCCTTTCTCCTCTTGCGTCCGTCTAGATAGAGCTTGATTTCGGTTCTTGATTCCAGTCCGGTCCCCGATGAGATAGAGAGAGAGAGACGACGACGGTGCAAACAAATCTGAGCGTTCGCCGTTTTTCGTCGACATGCAGTTTTGAGGATGGCACGTGTGACTCTCTGAAGATAGAAAGAGGGGAGAGATGGTTAGCCAGGCGAAGAGGGACACGATGAGGGCACGCTTGAGCTGCCCTATCTGCGACAGTATACTCCTTGACGCCACCACTATCTCCGAGTGCCTCCACACTTGTCAGTTCCTTTTTTAACCCTAAACCCCAATGTTTCAAAATTCACTGCCATGAGTTTAATTTCCTCTAATATTTTTTTTTTTTTTGCCTTGCTTGGTTAGGTTACTTGTTCATTTAGCAATTAGCTGCATACATGTTAATTAAATCAATGAACTTTGTAGACACCTTTAAATTGAGTCTGGTAGCTAGTTTACATGTCATCCCTGAATGGTAAATAACAACAATGTTAGTCAAGTAGTGTAAAGCAGAGTAAATCCCCCTGCCCTCTCCGTGTTCTCTTATACACTAGTTGCTATGATGCTATCTAGTGGAGTGATATTAACGTCTGAGTTTACTCTCGTATATGCAGTTTGTAGGAAATGCATCTATGAGAAAATCACAGAGGAGGAGATAGAAGGTTGTCCAGTATGCAATATCGACCTTGGTGGCACCCCATTGGACAAGTTGAGGTAAGCTGAAATCTTCAGTATTTGGTTTGTTTGGTTTGGTTTAACAGTCAATCATCATCAAGCCATTTATGGGATGGTTGTAGGAGAGTCTGAAGTAGAATAAAGAATGGGAAACTCTTTTGTTTTGTTTAGAAGTTACTTTCCTTTTCTTACTCGTTATGAGCTTTGTAGTTAACTTAAAGTGTGTGTGTTGATGAGCTGCTTTTATGCATGCTGTTCAGGCCTGACCACAATTTGCAAGACCTGAGAGCCAAAATATTTCCTGTAAAAGGAAGAAAAGTGCCCGCAAGAAGGAAAGAGAGATCTATGTCTTCTTTGGTTGTAACCAAACGTAAGGTGTCAGACCAAGCTGGAAGAAGAAGAAGAAGAAGAACAAAAACAGTCACGAGAAAAGAGTTACGAGAGAGTACTGAAGAAGAATCTCTTAAGGGTGATCTTCTGGAGAGCACAAGCTCACCCGGCACTCTTGATCAGAATAAAAAGCAGGTGAACAAGGATAGTGATGAGCCTTGGGATGACGAATCGTATTGGAAAACTTTGAATTTTCTGGTCGAAGTGGCAAACAGGACAAATACCTTGAAGCCTTCTGCTTTTTCTCAAGGTTCAGGTTCGAAACCTGAGGAGGCTAGTGCATCTCACAAACAAGTCCAACCCAAAGTTAAGGATCACAAGAGCAAATGTAGTAGACGTGAGGATGAAAAGAGTGATCACACAACATCAGAAACTAGTACTACTCCTAAAAGACTGCCTAGGACTCAGCGCAAAAGGCCTTCTTCCACCACCTCTGGTCCTGTTTGGTTCTCACTTGTATCGTCGACTGATCAGTGAGATTCAATTCATCCTCCCCATATTTTTTGAACTTTTTCTTTCTTGCTTTTTTTTCTCTCTGTCCTGTTGGTATGTTGACAAGGGGCTTGGTGATTTTAGGGAAGGAAAAACTTCTCTGCCTCAAATTCCAGCTAATTTTTTGAGAATAAGGTATGTTTTTTGTGGTTCTTTTAGTCAGTTCCACTTAATTGGCAATTAGATTAGTATTATTTTGTGTGATATAGTCCTTTTGTTTCTCTCGTTCTGTGACAGGGATGGAGATATTCCAGTTTCTTTTATCCAGAAGTACCTAATGAGGAAGCTAGATCTACAGAGTGAAACTGAGGTAAGTAAGTGTCTTTTTATATGGCAATTATAGAGGATAATGGAAGCTGACTAATGAGTATTGTTAGTTCTTTAAAGCTAACCGCAAGTATGGTCGTTGGATGTTTGGTTGATCATATATATATATATATGTACATTTCATGGTTTTTTGTTACAGGTAGAGATCAGATGTATGGGAGAGGCGGTGACTCCAACGCTGAAGCTTCAGAAATTGGTGGACCTATGGTTGCGGAGAAGTTCAAAGCGCCAAAGGGTTGATGCATGGTCTGGTTCGTCTGCAAAGGATTACATGATGGTGCTTGTCTATGGTCGGAGTGCAACAACTAAAGGACTTACATGACTCTTTCTGTAAGAAGAAGATTCTGTGGAGACATGGAGCTAATAGTTTTCTTTCCTCTCTAATGTAAAAAAATCTTTTAGCAACTCTTTTTATGACGACTAAACGGTTAATCGGTAGATGGCTAATCCAGGATTTAGATATATAATATGCCTCGCAAACAATGTTTTGTGATGATCTTTGAGAAACCATGTTTTGTTTAGATGCTTGTGCGATCTCGTGTTAGTGTGGACCGCTATGTTGCGATTTGATCTTGGTGTTCCGTTCGTATGTGTATTATCATATCCTATTTGATTGTCATGATGTAATAAGATGTTATGTATCATGATGGACCTCTGTGGGATGCCATGGTTACTGTGCATGATGTACTCATACGTTAAGAACTATTTGCATCGTTACTTAAGCGAAACTAATACAAATGTTTATGTCAACTAAAATCAACTGATCACACATGCTTAACATGTAGATCACACAGTATATGAAATGATTTTACCTACTGACTCTGTTTAACAAAGGTCTACCACCACATATCAACAAGCGGTGTGCAGCACATTGTAGAAGATGGTCGTCTTGAGTAGTAACCAATCAAATGATTTTGCATCGAAAAATAATCTAAATCTCAGGATTCATGGTTGTATTCACTCCTTCATTTGTCTGGTTTTTAGACTAACATACTTTTATATGAACTTCTCGTAAGTGGTATTCAGAAAACCAAATGCACTGTAACACAACCAAGAAAAAACAAAATTCATGACACATCTCTCTTTAAAACCGATTTTCTCACTACAGAATAATCCTATCGACACAATTAGATAATCAAAAGAAACCTCACAGAGTTTTCTAAACAATGCGAAAAACAAAAACGAATTTCATCAAGTATATAACGAGTTATGATCAAATCAATCGAGCCTAAAAACACAGCAAACATACCTAAAGCATCTAATCCAACATCCACTAACTTCCTCCACCCCTATGCCTTTCTAAGCCGTTGATATAAAAAAGATCCAACGATCGCCATTCAAACTTCGGGGGAAACGAGTAGCGATCCGCGTAGTGATTATTTCGACCAATCAAAGGAGAGATACGACATGGCGTCTAACACACATCTAACTTATATATAAATCGGACGTTCCCGATGAACTGATCACATCACCCATTCTCATAATAACTTCTCATCTTCTCTCAAAAGCTTACATTTACGGTTTCAGATGACGAGTCCAGCGGTCGATCAAGAGAATATTCCTCCTCCTATGGACGGAATCAACACGGCTGTTACGACGGAGCCTGTTGCGAAGGGAGGCAAGACGAAGAAAGCTAAGGAAGCGAAGGCGGCGAAGAAGAAGCCTGCTGCCGCGGCTGCGAAGAAGAAGTCTGTCTCAACTCATCCTACTTACGAAGAGGTACGGATCTAGTTTTCTACTGTTCTCGTTAATCGATTCATGTATCGAGATTGTGAGATTGATTATGTTGTTGTTGTTGTTATTGCGATTCAGATGATCAAGGATGCGATTGTATCGTTGAAGGAGAGGACTGGATCTAGCCAATACGCGATTCAGAAGTTCATCGAGGAGAAGCACAAGGTGCTCTCGCCTTCGTTCAGGAAGCTCCTGCTTCTCAACCTCAAGAGACTCGTGGCCTCCGAGAAGCTCGTGAAGGTGAAAGCCTCGTTTAAGATTCCGTCTGCTGCTAAGGCGGTTACGGAGAAGAAGAAACCTGCTACCAGCGCAGCGGCGGTTAAACCCAAGGCGAAGAAGGGGAAGGTTGCCACCGCAGCAGCTTCGAAATCAAAGAAATCCGTGGCGGTTAAACCCAAGCCGAAGCCCAAGGCAAGTGTTGCGGCGACCAAGAGGAAAGCTGTTGCTGCTGCTGCTGCGAAGCCCAAGGCGAAGACGGCTAAAACATCGACGGTGACATCTCCGGGTAAAAAGGCTGCTGGTGCTAAGAAGAAGGCTACCAAGGTGGTGGCGAAGAAGAAGACTCCAGTGAAGAAGGTTGTGAAGCCGAAGACGGTAAAGTCTCCAGCTAAGAGGGCTTCGAAGAGGGGCGTGAAGTGAAAACTAGGGTTTTAGGAATACATGCTTGTAGCTTTCTCTGTCTTGTAGGTGGGTAGTGTTTGTATAATCCGATCTTTCCTGTTGTTGTTTGCTATGATGTTCTTTTGTAATCCATGGTTACTTGAGAACTATCCTTTGAATCATATATAATAGCTTAATCTCTTTTTCAATTCTCATGACCTCTATTCAGCTTTTGATGTTGTTCAGATCCTGTTGAATGTTTAAACCTTTTATATATGTTTCTCCAGATTGATTATAGAGATCGTAATGGGAGTCTGCGTTCTCGTTCAACCTTTGTACTCGTTTCAAACACTCTTTTATCTCCTCTCGATAGATACCCTAGTTAAATCTTTCCTTCTCTTTCCAACATATCAGTTTGCCATAAGCCACAGCCTTCACCATTTCTTCTTTTTCTATAAACTGAATGTTGATATTATTAAGAGCCAAGTATCCACAGCTCCAATTCTGTTATGGTGACAGGTGCACGTTCCTAGCCATTGTTATTGTCTGCACCACAAAAGGTACCCATGAGAGTGTCCCCATCCATTATAACATCCTTCCCTTCGTTCCAAGCCGTCACATGCAGCGGTTAAGCTCCATCCATTTCGGTTTCCTGCTGCGTGATCGCTCCAGTTCAGTCGTACATTACTAAAAATTGCTGAAATCAGTTACTCCTAAAATTTTTGGGCTTTCATCCCTTCAACATTTTTAATTATTTAAAAATGATACTGGATGTAATTATGTAGTTTCTGTGAAAGATATCTTCTTTTTTTTTTTGTAACGGCTGTGAAAGATATCTTCAAAACAGGATAAAAAACTCTTAAACAACTTTGTTTCCTGAATATGTAACAGTCGAATTCCTCCAAAATACCGACCAACAATGTCATTTAACAAACCTTACACAATAACAGAAGACAAACACCAAAAAAATACCAAACTTCTCTTTACGATGAACTATTATCCTTACTCTTGTAAGAAGATCTACTTCACTTTCATATCTCCTTTGAGGGAGGGTTCTCTCCCCCACAGAAAAATTAGCCAAACAATCAATTACGCTAGATTTCTTCATCACAAGCTTCCCCGCGCCATCAAAATCTCTCCAAGAACTTTGAGTCTGTTTCACAAATGCATATCAAGATGAAGCCTTTACACAACACCTCCCAAGTTCAAGCTCTGGAAGCAACTCAGAAACCACTTTTTCCATTGAGATTACTTCTACCTGCTGCTTGTTGCTTCCGTCCTTTCTCAACCCTTTTGAAAGAAGATTGACTTTAGGAGTTTCCGGATTTTCGGCGAGTAGTTCTTTTAACAAGTTTCCTTCATCGTTGAGTTTCGACGACTTAATGAGATCCACCACTTGATGCCTTTTCGCAACATTTCTTCCTGCTCCACACCCCATCGCGGTTGCTGCTCCAACCGCGTTTGCAATCGTCAAGGTGTTAACAAGCGGCATGTTGCGTATATAGCCCAATGCAATTGCAGCCACAAAACTGTCTCCACATCCAACAGTATCAACCACCTCCACCTGATCAATGATTGTTTTGCCAAAAGAAAAATTCAGGTCACTCCATGAACTTTTTTCTCTGATGCATATAAATCCGACTTTCAGCACCTTGATGTGAATGTCAAATGAATCTGTAATAAAGTACCTTAAACGCAGGTGCCACTGAGACACTAGATTTGGTCACTAGAATTGAACCTTTTGAGCCCATTTTCACAATCACCCACTTTGTTCCCTTCCCATTCCTCAGAATTTCTTGTCCTGCTTTTACAGGGTTCTTGATGCCAGTTAGAGACTCGGCCTGAGCAATTCATCAAACAGGTCAGCAATAGTTTGATCAGTTAACTTATTATTACCGATACTAATCACCATATTGTAATCATAGAAAGAAACTGTACCTCCTCAGAGGTTAGTAGAAGAACATCACTCATTCTTAAGAAATGAGAAAGTGCTCTGCGCTCATCAGGAGTTCCCTTGGAAAGACTCTTTCCCCGTGGTCCAGGATCAAAGAAGATAGCTGTCCCAACTTTGGTAGCATAGTCTATCGTTGACATTATAAAACTTGGGCTGAAATCGTCAAAGTCATATCCATTGCAGAAAATAACTTTTGACTGTCTGATCGCCATCTTTACTTCATCAGATAGGCCAGTTATCCAACTAAAAGCAGGCTCCTCCTTGAAATCAGCTCGACTGAAAAAAGAGAAACAATCAAAGACATAAGTACCTCTAGTAACATAGTTCAAAATACTTAAAAAGAAATAAACAGCATAGGGAGTAAGTACAACGAAATCACCTACAAGATTTCGATTCACTTGCATACATGAGAACAGGGGTAAAAAGAGACTCCAGTCAAAGAATTCAAAGAACTAGGAAAAAACAGAATAGGAGAGGAAGCAAGTATGATAAGATCACCCACTAGCGTTTGTGTCTGTAAGAGAAACGAGATGTCTAAACACGAAAGCCATACGTTCTTATGCATAGACATTAAGAAAAACTATGAGTCTGCACCATTCATTCTGAAAGAACTCTATTAAATGAAACCTCCTATTTCTAGACAGCCATGACCATATACATGATTGGAACTATGGATTCATTATATACCATAAGACACTGTCGGTCCCACAGAAACCATTACAATCATAAAACTAATTTTCAGTTAAAGCAGCACCTGCAAAACCCATGCCTCTGGAGAGGATCCACAAGAACCCAGCAAATAAGAGTTTCACAGAATGAGCTGGCGTCTTTGGCATTTGTTTCTCCATCCAATGCAACCGTACCTATACCCTCTTCATGAAGCACATCCAGAAGAAACTCTCCGTAGATCTCATCCCCCACGTGACCGATAGCAACACACTGAAGCCCCAGTCTAGCAGCTGCTATAGCCATGTTACAGTTCCCACCTGCTTCCCAATATTTCTACAAGCAAAACAAAAGGAGGATCAGTTAACAAAGTATTTCACTTTTATCATTAAAACTCAAAAACGCATTAATGATGTTTACTACACAAACCTTATCTGGGGGAGAAAGAGAGAGCTCGTCCATGAGCGCCTTGCGTTCACCGCGAGACTGCGGAGGCAATTCTTGAACGCTGAGAACAATGTCGACGCAGAGGTTACCCAGAGTTGCGACATCGATAGGTTTCTCCGTCACCACGATGCCTCCGGCTTCCCCGAGCGAGCCGATGGAGGAGGATGAGCCGTCCGTGTATCTAACAGGGGATACATCGGCGGCGCTGCTCCTACGGAATCGGAGAGATACGGGGCTGCTCACGTTCGGAACTCGGAATTGGAGAGGATTAGGGCTTTGGAGGGTGAAATTGGAGAGGGATAACGCATACTGAGGAGAGAAGGAGTGAGACTTGAGGGCAAGCGCGTGCTGATGCATCAGACGAGCCGGAAGACGAAAGAGAGATTCTTTTTTTGAATGCTTCGTCGTTCTCCTTCAAGCTCTCTCTCTCTCTCCTCCGTCTTCAATCTTCAAATTGGCTGATGAGAAAGGAGCGAGAGAAAGGCTTCAGTGATAAATCGAACCGGAATGAATGTAGGATGTCAAATTAAACCGAACCGGAATAACAATAGAATGATAATTAAACCGAACCGGTATGGATAATGCCGAATTCAACCGAACCGGGTATGGTGTTTTTGTGATATAAAATTGGAATTATCCGGTTTGTTCGGTTCAACCGCCTCTGTGATTATATAATCAAGGTTTATAGACGAGGGTTTTGCTTCTTTTACCAAAAACCTCACTTCATCTTCTTCTCAACAAACGCCATGGCCGCCGACGATTTGATGTCGTCGCAGAAGTCTCACAGGACTCCCAAATCAGGCCCTACCGCGAGGAAGAAGTCTGAGATTGACAAGAAGAAGCGTGGTGTCGCCAATAACAAGCAGCCTAACCCTAGAGTGAGCTCCGATTCAAATTTTTTTCTTCGAATCAGCTGATCTCTGTTTGCTTAACAACCGGATTTTCACTTGATTTCTTTAGGCGTTCAGCGTTAGGTCTGCTGTTAAGGCGAAGCGTTTGAAGATTCGCGCTGTGGAGAAGGAACAACGGCGGATTCATCTTCCGACTGCTGATCGTACTTACGGCGAACCTCCTCCTTTCGTCGTCGTTGTTCAAGGACCCCCAGGGGTACTGTGTTCACTTACACACTCTTTGGATATGTTTTTAATCGTTTCCTGTAGATGTGTTGATGGTTACTTGCACACTGTGTTTGATTACTGTAGGTTGGAAAGTCTCTCGTGATTAAGTCTCTTGTTAAGCATTTTACGCACCAGAATGTGCCCGAGGTTCGAGGACCTATCACCATTGTTCAAGGTTCACATTGTTCATTGCTTCCTTATTAATTTTTAAGGTTTATTTTTATAAGGTTTCTCATGTTTGGCTGGTCATCTGTTTAGGTAAGAAGAAACGGATACAGTTTGTGGAGTGCCCTAATGATATCAATGGGATGATTGATTGTGCCAAGGTTGCTGATCTAGCTATACTTCTCATAGATGGGAGTTATGGTTTTGAGATGGTGAGACACTATTAACGATTATTTTTCACTCTTCATAGTGTATGCTTTAAGAAGCTTGACCTTTATCTGGTCTTAGACAATGTGGTAAGTAAACTGTCTTTCAATCTGTTTGATTCGAAGGAAACTTTTGAGTTCCTCAATATTATGCAAGTGCATGGATTTCCTAAAGTTATGGGAGTCCTCACTCACCTGGATAAGTTCAAGGATGTGAAGAAGCTGAGGAAGACAAAGCAACGTCTCAAGCATCGTTTTTGGACTGAAATTTACAACGGAGCTAAACTGTTCTATTTATCTGGTCTGATTCATGGGAAGTAAGTATCTACATGGATAGTTTCACCAATTCGGATCATATGTATAAGCAACGCTTGAGGCTCACTTTTGATTTATCTTTTATTCTCAGGTATTCACAACGTGAGGTTCTCAACCTCTCCCGATTTATATCTGTCATCAAGTTTCATCCGTTGTCATGGAGGACAGCACATCCTTATGTGTTGGCTGATCGTCTGGAAGATGTTACCCCTCCCGAGAAAGTTCAGATGGATAAGAAATGCGATAGAAATATCACATTGTATGGTTACCTACGTGGTTGTAACTTGAAAAAAGGGATGAAGGTATGACATCAGATGTTTCTCCATTATTGTCCTTAAATAGAGACTCATCTTAGCCGTTGGGAATTTCTATTGCGCGAGTACTTGAGTGTTTTGTGTGCTTAGAAGTACTTTTGTGGCAAAACTACTCAATAAATCCCCGGTAGAAGATAAAATTTTAACTGAGCCAAGAAACGAGATGATTTGATAGCATTTTTTTGGGCCTACCTTACTGATAGTAGCATAAATTTGTATACCCTCTGCTTCTTGATCTAAATGATTGCTCTTATGCTGATAATGTTTTCTTAACCTTTGCAATAGACCTTTGTTTACATGTTTAACATGCATCTGATATTAGTTCTTATAATTATCAGGTTCATATTGCTGGAGTTGGTGACTATAGTTTAGCTGGGGTGACGGCATTACCTGATCCTTGTCCTTTACCCTCAGCTGCGAAGAAAAAAGGGCTAAGGGACAGAGAAAAGCTTTTCTATGCTCCTATGTCCGGGATTGGAGATCTTTTGTATGACAAAGATGCTGTTTACATCAACATAAATGATCACCTTGTTCAGTACTCTAAAACTGATGACGAAAATGGAGAACCTGCTAATAAAGGTTATTAAGGGTTTTTTCAGCATCTTTCATTCTTGCTTTATCTCAGTAATGGTTTGTAGCTCTGATCTCTGACTATGACATTTTTCTCTTGGCAGGAAGGGGCAAGGATGTTGGTGAAGATTTGGTGAAGTCGTTGCAGAACACAAAATATTCTGTTGATGAAAAATTGGAGAAGACTTTCATTAATTTATTTGGCAAAAAGACTAGTGCCAGCTCGGAAAGAAAACTTGAGGAAGAAGCGCAATCGTCACCGGAAGGTTCTGACACTGAGTCATCAGAGGAATCTCAGTCCGGTGATGATGCTGAGGATCATGATATGGATGTAGAGAGTAATGACGGTAAAATTAAGCAGAAAACCGAGCTCCGTGGTGGAAGGCTGAGGAGAAAAGCTATCTTCAAGGATGAGGTTGGTCTGAGTGATGCATTTAAAATTTCTTTGCCTGATCTGATTTTTCGTAACTTCCATTGTTCAAAACGAAATGATTTCTTCATGCCTGACTGACCAGTTTTACCGTTTGTGCTGCATGGGTGTGTGTGACGCAGCAGGACTCGGATGAAGAAGATGATGATGATGAGGAAGCAGATGATGACGAGGAAGCGGAAGATGATGAATCTGACGGAAATGAAGATGATGATGAGGAAGCAGAAGATGCTGAATCTGACGGAAGTGAAGATGAAGATGATGTTGAGGAATCAGAAGATAAGGTCCTTGGTAACATATCAAAATGGAAAGAACCCTTAAAGGAGAAGGGCAGAAAGAAGAACCTCAACTTGATGCAAATTGTGTATGGTGCACCTGCATCATCAGCTACTGCCTTGACAAACGAGAACCATGAAAATAGTGATGATGAAGACTTCTTTAAGCCAAAAGGAGAACATAGCAAGGTTTGTCAATTCAAGACCATACAAAGTTTGGTAATCCTTTCTTATTTTTAGAATGTAATCGCCTCGAACTATCTGCTATTTTTTCATTTACTTCCAGAACTTAGGTGGTGGACTTGATGCGGGACATGTCAACTCAGAGGATTGTTCCAAATTTGTAAACTATGGAAACCTGAAGAATTGGAAAGAGAAAGAAGTTTGTGAGGACATTCGTGATCGTTTTACCACTGGTGACTGGTCAAAAGCTGCTCTGAGAAATAAAAATTCAGTTGCTGGCGATGAGGGAGAAGATGATGAACTTTATGGTGATTTTGAGGATCTAGAGACAGGAGAGAAGCATAATGACCAGGAGAACATGGAGACTGATACACATCAAAATGAAGATGCTGAAGCAGTTGAGCGTAGGCTTAAAAAGCTGGCTCTCCGAGCAAAGTTTGATGCACAATATCCGTTTTTACTTGCATGCCATTATTTAACTATCTGTGCTAAGCGAACAATTTATATACTGCATGTCTTTTATTTCTCATATCTGGTTTTATGCTTCTGTTTTAGTTTGCACATTGACAAGTTACTTTTGTGTTCAACCTTAACTTCATTGTACAAGCAATACATCGGAGTTAGAGGATGATGACAATGACAACGGTGATGGGATCAATCCCCGTAATAGTGAAGCCAAGGAGCCCGGATTCGTTGACAAAGTAAGTAAATGTCCTGCCTGCTGAAGATTTTTTATTCTATATTGTTCACTCACTTTATTGGCTCCCCAGTTGAAGGAGGAGCTTGAATTGAGAAAACAGATGAATTTGTTGGAACTCAATGATCTTGACGAAGATACTCGAATCGAGATAGAAGGATTCCGGACTGGAACATACTTGCGACTGGAGATTCACAATGTTCCTTATGAGATGGTTGATTTCTTTGATCCGTGTCATCCAGTTCTTATTGGAGGTATTGGTTTCGGCGAGGATACTGCTGGATATATGCAGGTAAGGCTGCGACCATTTTCTCTTTTGTGACCTAGACGAAAGTTAAATTAAGTAGTTCATTTCATCATGTAAGATTTTATTCTTATTTGAAGCTAGTTGATATTGAATACTGCTAATTGTATGATATGTTTTTCGTCCTTAGGCCCGGTTGAAGAAACATAGGTGGCACAAGAAAGTACTAAAGACGAGAGATCCCATTATTGTGTCTATTGGATGGAGACGCTACCAGACTATTCCTGTATACGCCATTGAAGATCGCAATGGCAGACATCGAATGCTTAAGTATACTCCAGAACACATGCACTGCCTTGCTATGTTCTGGGGTCCTCTTGTCCCACCCAACACAGGCTTTGTCGCTTTCCAAAACCTGTCAAGCAATCAGGTATGCAAATACACTGTGCTAATTTACCTTTGAAGTTTGATTGTTCTTTTGTGATAGACGTATTTGTTTTAGCGAAGTGCATCTTCATGAAATGGGTAGCGTGAGTTGAAGGGGACTGACCAATAGCATTACTAGCATGCATATACTAAGTTTGCCTCGCAATTTAAAACTTGCATGTGAATTGACAAAAGCTAAAATGCTTTCTTCCTCCTATAAATAAATATAGACGTATTTGTTAAAGCGAAGTGCATCTTCATGAAATGGGTAGTGTGAGTTGAAGGGGACTGACCAATAGTCATTACTAGCATTCATATACTAAGTTTGCGTCGCAATTTAAAACTTGCATGTGAATTGACAAAAGCTAAAATGCTTTCTTCCTCCTATAAATATGCTGCCATATAAGCCCATACTGGTCCGTTTTTCATCCATTAGTGGTCTAGTATTTGTTTTAGTCATCAAGGGGAACTGTATTGGTTTGTTACTCTTGTAAAGATCTACTGTATTCCTTTCCCACTGAGTGTGGCTCTCTTGGTGTTGTGCTTCAGACAGGATTTAGGATAACAGCGACTTCGGTCGTACTTGAGTATAATCACCAAACCCATATTGCAAAGAAAATCAAGATGGTCGGGCACCCCTGCAAGATCAAGAAGAATACTGCATTCATCAAAGACATGTTCACTTCTGACCTTGAAATAGCTCGATTTGAAGGTTCATCTGTCCGGACAGTTAGTGGCATTAGAGGGCAAGTGAAAAAGGTACGCATGCTTTTTTGACCTTACTGTAATTTCCAGTTTTCCATTAGTTTAAGAAGCTTTTTACAGTCGGTGATTAACCTTCGCCCTTTTTTTTTGCTAGGCTGGGAAAAACATGCTCGATAACAATGCCCAAGAAGGGATTGCAAGGTGTACCTTTGAAGATCAAATAAAAATGAGCGACATAGTCTTCTTAAGGGCTTGGACAACGGTGGAAGTTCCACAATTTTACAATCCTCTAACTACAGCCTTGCAACCCCGCGATAAGACCTGGACAGGGATGAAAACGTTTAGGGAACTCCGTAGTGAGCATAACATTCCTATTCCAGTGAACAAGGATTCACTCTACAAGGTAAATAAGCCTCTATTGAATGCGTTAACATTGTGTAGTATAACCCAAGGAGGAAGTTGATGATTCCCCCCCAACTTATGGTCTCATTTGTTTAATACTTTTTCTTTGTAGCCAATCGAAAGGAAGACGAAGAAGTTCAATCCATTGGTGATTCCAAAGAAACTACAAGCAGAGTTGCCGTTTGCTTCCAAACCCAAAAACAAACCAGGGCGGAAAAGACCAGATTTAGATGCTAGAAGAGCTGTAGTAATGGAGCCGGAAGAAAGAAAAGCTCATGCTGTCGTCCAGCATTATAAGCTGATGAATAAAGTCAAGGTAATGTTTAGAAATCTACTATGCATAAAAGTTGGATTGGTATCCTCACTTCTTGTCAATAACGATGGTCCTGTAACTGTGGTGTTACAAATGCAGATGAATAAGAAGAAAGCAAAGGAGCAGGAGAAGAGGAAAGCGTACGAGGCAGAGAAGGCAAAGAAAGAGGTAATATCAAAGAAACGGAACAGAGAGGAGAGACGTGAGAGATATCGTACTGAGGATAAACAGAAGAAGAAGATGAGAAGAGGCCAAGATTAAAATCATTGAAACACATCATATGGTTTATCTTTAGCTCAGACCACCAAGTTTTGTTTTTGACGTGGATTCTTTCTTCTGCGTTTATAACTTGTTAAACTTTTGAATTATTTGTCATCAAACTCTTGCAACTACCATTTTCCCAGATTGCAAATTAGGTTCTATTCAACTTTTTCATTCCATCTACATTAAAATGCTCGGATTGAGAATCTAATTCAATGGCTGACAAAAAAAGTTGAAACTTACTGCAAGATTGGGTTTGCTTATAAGAACTTAGTCACACTTTCTTCAATTGTTGGTATAATTGATTTCAGGTTGGTTCAATGTCTTAAACCCTAAACCCTACATCTATCAGGTGGGTTCACTCGTCTACAATCTACATCATCCTCTAATTTTTGTTTCAAAATTAATTATCCGTTCATTCTTCTTCCTCATATAAACCCAGAAACCACTCTTCTAAACCCTAAATTTCTCTCTATAGCGATGAACAAAACAGTCGTAAGATATATTCTTTCTCGTTCCAATCATCTTCTTATCCAATTCTCCACCAATTCATCTCTCAATCGTTCTCTTCTCGACACAGTTTCCACCTGTAGCCGTTACCTCACCACTAGGTTTATCTCCACTCCTCCGCCGGATGAAATGTACGGCTTCGACGAACCTTTCTCACTTAACGAGCCCCGGGAAGTTGTGGGTTTGACTAAAGACCACTCCTTTTTGCTTGATTCTCTTGCTGACTCTCCAAAGACCACCACAACTGAATCATCACCTTCCATCGATGCTATAGCCATTGCAAACACTGTCTCTCGCGGCGACGGCGTGTTCGGGAGCAACTCCCAGAAGCTCCTTAGGCAATTCAGAGAGAAACTCAACGAGAGCTTGGTGATCGAGGCGTTGCGTTTGATACAAAAACCCTCTGACGTCATCAGCTTCTTCGTTTGGGCAGGTAGGCAGATAGGTTACAAGCACACACCGCCAGTGTACAACGCCTTGGTAGACTTGATTGCACTTGACAATGACGAAAAAGTACCCGAAGAGCTTCTCCACCAGATCAGAGAAGACGACAGAGAAACGCTGGGGGAAGTTTTGAACGTGTTGATAAGGAGACGCTGCAGAAACGGTTCGTTCAGCGTAGCTCTCGAGGAGTTAGGGAGGTTGAAGGATTTTAGGTTCAGACCTTCGAGAGCTACTTATAACTGTTTGATCCAGGCGTTTCTTAGCGCTGGTAGTCTGGACTCTGCTTCTTTGGTTCATCGGGATATGTCCCTAGCGAATGTGGGTGTGGATGGGTTTACGCTTCGTTGCTTTGCTTATTCCCTCTGTAGAGTAGGCAAGTGGAGGGAAGCTCTAGACTTGGTGGAGACTGAGAAGTTTGTTCCTGATACTCTGTTCTATACGAAACTGATATCTGGTCTGTGCGAAGCCTCGCTTTTTGAAGAGGCTATGGATTTTTTGAATAGGATGCGAGCTGATTCCTGCCTTCCGAATGTGGTGACGTATTCTACTTTGCTGTGTGGATGCTTGAACAAGAGGCAGCTCGGTAGGTGTAAGAGGGTGCTTAGTATGATGATGATCGAAGGTTGTTATCCGAGTCCCAAGGTTTTTAATTCTCTTGTGCATGCGTATTGCACGGCGGGTGATCATTCGTATGCGTATAAACTGCTCAAGAAAATGGTTCAGTGTGGTCACAAGGCAGGGTATGTTGTGTACAATATATTGATTGGGAGTATCTGTGGTGGTGGGAAAGACTCGCTTAGTGGTGATCTTTTGGAATTGGCTGAGAAAGCTTACGGTGAAATGCTTGCTGCAGGGGTTGTTCTTAATAAGATTAATGTCAGCAGCTTCGCTAGGTGTCTTTGCGGTGCTGGCAAGTACGAGAAGGCGTTCGGTGTCATCCGTGAAATGATCGGACAGGGGTTTATACCAGATAACAGCACCTATTCCAAAGTCCTTGGCTACTTGTGTAACGCTTCGAAAATGGAGATGGCGTTTCTGTTGTTTGAAGAGATGAAAACTCGCGGCCTTGTTGCTGATGTCTACACGTATACTATCATGGTGGATAGTTTCTGTAAAGCTGGCCTCATTGAACAGGCTCGTAAGTGGTTCGATGAGATGAGGAAGGTTGGTTGTGCACCTAACGTCGTCACATATACCGCTCTTATCCATGCTTATCTCAAGGCTAAGAAGGTCGGTTATGCGAATGAGCTGTTTGAAGTGATGGTTTCCGAGGGGTGTGTCCCCAATATTGTTACGTACTCCGCCTTAATCGATGGCCATTGCAAAGCTGGACAAACGGAGAAAGCTTGTCGGATTTTTGAGAGAATGTGTGGCAGCAAAGATGTTGTTCCGGATGTAGATATGTACTTCACGCAGCATGACGATGGTGAGCGACCAA
Source organism: Raphanus sativus (assembly GCF_000801105.2). Classification (NCBI taxonomy): domain Eukaryota; kingdom Viridiplantae; phylum Streptophyta; class Magnoliopsida; order Brassicales; family Brassicaceae; genus Raphanus; species Raphanus sativus. The sequence continues at coordinate 3,757,818 of NC_079511.1, read as the reverse complement.
ATGTAGTCACGTATGGAGCTTTAGTAGATGGTTTCTGCAAGTCGCATAGGGTAGAGGAAGCTCGTAAGTTGTTAGATGCTATGTCGACGGAAGGTTGCGAGCCGAATGAGATTGTGTACGATGCTCTCATCGATGGACTCTGTAAGGTAGGGAAACTAGAGGAAGCGCAAGAAGTGAAAACCGAGATGTCTGAGCATGGATTCACCGCAACTATATATACTTACAGTTCTTTGATCGATCGTTATTTCAAAATGAAGCGGCAAGATTTAGTCTCGAAAGTGCTGTCGAAGATGCTCGACAGCTTTAAGCCCAACGTGGTTATATACACCGAGATGATCGATGGCTTATGCAAGGTTGGTAAAACCGATGAGGCTTACAAGCTTATGAAAGTGATGGAAGAGAATGGGTGTGAGCCAAACGTTGTGACGTATACGGCGTTAATCGATGGGTTTGGAGTGATTGGTAAGATAGAGACGTGCCTTGAGCTCTTAGAGCGGATGGGAACCAAAGGCGTTGCTCCAAACTATGTTACTTATAGGGTGTTGATAGGTCACTGTTGCGAGAACGGTGTGTTGGATGTGGCTTACAGTCTTTTAGAAGAAATGAAACAGACGCATTGGCCTACACACGCCGCAGGGTATCACAAAGTCGTTGAAGGATTCAGTAAAGAGTTCGTAGAGTCTCTTGGGCTTCTAGATGAGATAGCTCAGGATGATACTGCCCCGTTTGTTTCTGTGTATAGGCTTCTGATTGATAATCTTATTAAAGGTGAAAGGTTGGAGATGGCTCTTAAGCTGCTTGAAGAGGTTGCAACATTGTCACCCACGTTGGCTAACTACAGTGAGACTTATAATAGGTTGATTGAAAGCCTTTGTCTTGCTGATAAAGTGGACAAGGCTTTTCGGTTGTTCTCGGACATGACGAAGAGAGGTGTTAGTCTGGATATGGAAACGTTCTGTAGTCTTATCAAGGGACTTTTCCGAAACAGGAAGATCAGTGAAGGACTTTTGCTTCTGGATTTTGTATCTCATATGGTTTGTCCTCTTTTTCTTTTCTTTGTGAATTTGAAAAGTGTAGTAATAGTTAGTGTTCCTCAAGCTTTTTTCCTTGCAATGATCACATGAATTTTTCCTTCTTCATTGGAATACAGTTTGGTATTTGTTTCTGGTATCTCATTGTGTAAGTGCCTCTCTTTTGCAGGAGATTCAGAACATAGAAGAAAATAAAGCATCTGATGGAGGTTAGGCTTATTGATCCATATGATGTCTTCTAGTTCTGATCTGATCAGTTAGATGGTGCATTTGATACTGAGCATCCTCCTAAGTCCAAACCTGAGATTTCCAAGGTTGGAGTAGCCTAGTCAAGGTTGGGCGCTATGGATAACGTTTTGGGAATGCATGAGGGGGCACTGGGGTTTTGGACCAAAATCCTTGGTAAGTTTTGTTGGTTTTTAGATGGCACACGGTCAGCGTCTGCTTAAACTCATGTATATTGACATGCATCTGTTTGTGTATGCAGGGGTTCTTCTTTGTACATGATGTGTAAATTTGTACTTGTAATGATCCTCGGATATTATTGACCTGATTTTGAACACTCACAACTGCATCAATGTATGGTTAAGGTAAGCCTGAGTTTTGGTAGAGGTTGTAAGATGTTTAGATTTTCTGCTTTGACGATTAGAGCGCTCATTCTTTTGGTTGTTTGGTTGTTTTACCAGAGAGAAGATAGACGAAAGTATAGTTTTGAAGGTGCAATATAGGTGTCACAAAAGGCTTGCGCAAAAATCTTGTTTGGATTCAACATTAACAAGAAAAACCGTTTTGGCTGGTATATGTTTTCTTACATGTGGAATCAAGCGCTACAGAGGATTAGATAATATCCATTGTGCCTTCGGTTGTTCTTGTTTTTTTTTGGTGAGCTAAATATATATAAAGAATTCGATTTGATCTCTTTATTTGGTGATAAAAGTTTACAAAATGACATGTCGTGGAAACTGTTCAAAATGATAAAAGAGAGAAACAACCAAAGGTGAGAGAGAGGTTTGGAGAAAGAGGCGCGATTTAAGCGCCTCAATAAAAAGCAAAAAAAAAAAAAAAGGGAGACTGAAAACGCATAAACGCACCCACAAAGGCTTAATCTCTCTTTTTTCTTTCATTCTCGTTCGTCGTCTCCAGCAAGCAACCTCCTCTCTCTCTCTCTCTCTCGAAGAGGAGACGATCGTTACGCAACGAATCGTAGAGAAAGAGATTGAGAGGGACAGCGAGTTTTGTTGGTGACGCACGGTGGTTAGACGACAAAGGTAACGTATCCTCTCTCTCTCTCTCTCTCTAGATTCATGCTTTCTGAGTCCCTTTTTTTCTTCTTTCGATTTTGCATTAGAGGATACAAACAGATGTTGAGATCATGTGGCCTTGGTTGAGAATTTTTGATATTTGATACATTTATAAATTTACAAGTTCTCGCTCATCGTGATCTCTCTTATTTAAAAAGTAATATCATAGATGTTTCTGCTCAGAGGTTTATTGGGTGAGATGAGATAGCAGATACATCATCTTCTCCTATCTCTTATGCATATATCCATCATATTCATGTGTTTCAGGAGAGCCAAAAAAAAAAAAGAAGGTGTGTGGAGAAGATGAGGATGTGCAAGTGGATGTGCTGTACATGTCAAATTCAAGACTCTAATGATGAGGAACATTTGAAATCTTCTCACCAGCATCAGCATCAGCATCATTCTGATGGTATATTGTTTTCTTAAATCTCCCAGTTTTTTTTTCCATTTTGCATTGTATTGTGTGATTTTTAACATGTAATAATGGTTTTTCTATTTGGTTCATTCATGCAATGTAGCAGCAAATCACAAGAATCCAAAACCACCAGCTGTTGTTGCAAAGCCTGAGGTGCGGAAGGAACCTCTTCCCATCGAGGTTCCTTCTTTGTCTTTGGACGAGGTCAAGGAAAAGACTGATAACTTCGGATCCAAGGCCCTGATTGGTGAAGGCTCTTACGGAAGAGTTTACTACGGCACATTAAATGATGGCATTGCTGTTGCTCTCAAGAAACTTGACGCCGCACCTGAAGCTGAATCTGATGCCGACTTCTTGAGTCAGGTTATTAATCTTGTTCATCCATTACTGGCTCTGCTCTGCGTTGTGCATTTTTTTCAGAAAGTTTGTGTTTACTACATCTTCTTTCAACTTGCTATGTTAATACTCTACTCTTAGGTCTCCATGGTTTCTAGACTGAAGCATGAGAATCTCGTTCAGTTGCTTGGTTTTTGTGTTGATGGAAAGCTCCGTGTCCTTGCATATGAGTTTGCAACTATGGGATCATTGCATGACGTCTTACATGGTAAGATAAGCTTCTTCCACTCTAAGATTCTCTACTCAGTTCACTTTCTAGATAAACTCCCTGGTTTGACCATTGTCACAGAGAGAACTTTGTCTATGTAATTGGTTGCATATTTGGTGCAATTACAGGTAGGAAGGGAGTTCAAGGGGCACAGCCAGGTCCAACACTTGACTGGACAACAAGGGTGAAAATAGCAGTTGAGGCGGCTAGGGGTTTGGAATACCTTCATGACAAGTCTCAGCCTCCTGTCATCCACAAAGACATAAGATCTAGCAATATTCTTCTTTTCGAAGACTACAAACCAAAGATTTCTGATTTCAATCTCTCAAACCAATCGCCTGATAACGCTGCTCGTCTTCACTCTACCAGAGTCTTGGGAACTTTTGGTTATCATGCTCCTGAGTAAATGTTTCTTCTTCCATTATTGGCTTTGTATGCGTATAAATGTCTTAAGAAGCAGCTAATATGTTTTTTTTTTCATATGCAGATATGCAATGACTGGACAATTAACTCAGAAGAGTGATGTGTACAGCTTTGGGGTTGTACTTCTAGAACTTCTGACTGGGAGGAAACCTGTCGATAATAACATGCCTCGTGGTCAACAAAGTCTTGTCACCTGGGTAAGTGTATACACTGTTCCAAATCCTGGACCATTTTTTTGATATAATATGTTGTCCTGCCTTTACCATATGATGTTATTGGCTATTAGGCGACACCAAGACTCAGTGAAGATAAAGTCAAAGAGTGCATTGATCCAAAGCTAGCGGATTACCCTCCAAAAGCAGTTGCTAAGGTACCACCTCTCTCACTCTCTCTCTTCATGATGCCGTTGAACATTCGAAAGAAGACTTGGTATTATTAAATCACAAACAAATCTGTTTTTATTGTGGCAAAATGCAGCTAGCAGCGGTGGCGGCATTGTGTGTGCAATATGAAGCTGAATTTAGACCAAATATGAGCATAGTTGTGAAGGCCCTACAGCCTCTCCTCAAACCTGCTGCAGCTCCATCTTCTTGAAAACTTTTATTTCAATTTGCAAACTATCAGAATCTGTAATCACTGCCTTTACCAGTATATGAATGAAGTTGGTTTTGTGAGTGATGATTAACTACAAAGATGATATTATTATATGTTTCATTTGATGATTGATTATACATATGATATTCAAATTTTTGATCAAGCATAGAAAGCTAGAGTCCTGTTTACCACACGTAAACAAGTAAGGCCGCAAAGATATATAGCACCATCATCATCTTGATAGGTTTCTCAAAAGCTTAGTTTCATTATCCTTTTTTTACAAAGAGACAAATGAAGAAAGAAAGCAAAGCATTGTTCTGTTCTGTTTGAGTTGCTTTTACATTCAAGCAACACTGAAAGAAGTGGCTGCTTTCTCGACAAATTTGTTGGCTCCCTTGAACCACCTCTTGTCTCCAGCTTGTGCTTTGCAGATGTACAGCTTGCCTCCATTCACGGTGGCTGTGATCAGCTGATGCTTACCTCCTTCGTCTCCATCGGCCGTTCTTGTCAACACGGACAAGTAATAGTATGGTTTCCCACCAACGTCCTGAACATTAGTCTCCAGAATGTTTGCTGTTGCCACTGCATTGTTGTCAAAGCCTCCCTGCCAGAACCAATAATACACACAAACTGTTATGTAGAGCTCACTAATCCAAGATTCAGACATAAACTAGCAATGGTGATAAAGTGTTTTAATCTTTGTTTGGTTCCCATAATCTAACAAATGGAAATGGGAAGTTTACCTCAGAGGCAGTCTCACCGAAGTAAGCTTGTTTCCCAAGGAGGTAATTGACCTGCAAGGACCCAAGTATCGAAATTATCACTCAAATCTCTCAATCTATTTGACTTTTTAGTTCATAAGGTTATTTGTGTAGGTGTGTCGAGTGAGTAAAGAAACCTGAGAGAGGAACTCTTCAGGAGAGCCGTAATCAGTGATGGACTTCTTGTCGGTAGGGGTGACCATGACATTGAGGTTGCTAGTAGCATCGAAGTTGTCTTCGTACCTAAGGACTTGTCCTGGATACTCTACCTCTCTGCTTGGGTTCCATTTAGCTGGCACCTGCACTTGGAACCCATCTCCACTGTATGCCGTGAAGTCTGTGTTCTTCTTTGGCTTCCCAAACACATTTGCTGCAAAACCAAGAAATGAAAAATAAAGGCAACACTTTAGTTTTGAAGAATCATTTGGTCTGAAAAATGAAATGATCCTAGTTTTTTTTTTCGATTCTTTACCAGCTTCACCGTAGGCAGCATCGGCGGGAGATACTTTGGAACCAACTGCAGCGGCGCCAACGAGGAGTGTGAGAGCGAGACGGCGAGAGACGGCGGAGTTATCGTCTTCATGAGCCTGTTGGGCTTTGCACACTACCTGGACGGGCTTGGAGAGTGAAACGTAACGCTGGGATGAGGAGGAAGATGATGATCGTGTGGCGGCAGAGGCCAGTGCGCTCTGATGTAGGAAGCACGCGCTGTACGCCATTTTCTCTCTCTGTATCTGTCTCTCTCGTGAGCTCTGGCTGGTTAAGTTGTGATGAAAGTGGGTTTTGAGGATTGTGGAGTGTGATAATGCATCAAGAGTGAAGATGATTGGTTGGTTTTGGATATTAGAGGATCTCTCTCTTGATGTCCAGATAAGGTTGTTGAGGTCTTGTAAGGTGACACGTGTCAGAGTTTTGTATCTTGTCCACATCGGATTCTTAAACCGTTCTTTCTGTTTACTCTAAACCCACTCCAAGATCATCTTTCATCGGCTAACATTAGTTAAATAATGATCTGGCTTCTCCAATTACCTTCATTTATCAATAAGGTTGTAAAACTTTTAAGTTTGAGCACCAAGTAAGAATGTCACAGAAGCAGAACCTACAAAACATCTAACTAAACATGTAAGCGTAAAACACAAAAAAAAAAACTTAACAAAACCGTTGAGATTTCAAAATATGTTACAACACTTTAAGATAAATAACGGCCATTCTCTTCTGCTTTTTGCTCATTGCGAGTTCACGGCATTGCTTCCTTGCTTGTTCTCCACTGATGCAACTTAACATGATCGGAAGGCATGCTCTCTCCCTCCTCAAACAAATCAGACTTTGGCTCTGTTGACACCTCATTGTTCTGTTTCTTAGCCATTCATGCAGCTTCGGTTTCACCACTGCTTATATGTTGCTCATTCCCACTAGTGGAAGGCACGTTCTCTTCCATGTTATTACCTGAACTTGAGTCGTTAGCTAGTTTGCGCCTTTTGGATCTTGATTGCTTCTTTTCTGGTGTCTTAGCCGCTGAATCAGCTTCCATTTGAGCAGAGTTTGGGTCGGATTGCTCATTCCCATTGGTAAGATTCGCAGGGATGCTCTCTTTCTCCTTCCTGTCTGACTTAACTTCTGTTTGCTCATTCCCATTATTAGCTAGATCAGAAGGCTCGTTCACTTCAATGTTCCCCAAATCCAAGTTCTTGGCTGATTTCCGCTTTTTTGAACTTCTTGATCGCTTCTTCTCTGGTTCTTCACCTGCTGAAGCAGCTTCCGCCGGAGCAGTGTTTGTGTCAGGTTGTTCATTTCCAGTAACAAGATTGGAAGGCAAGCTCTCTTCAATGTTACCCAAATCCGATTCGTTGGCTGGGTTAGCCTCTGGTTGCTCATTAGCCAAATCCAAAATTTTGGCTGATTTCCGCTTTTTGGACCTCCGTCGCTTCTTCACTGGTTCCTCAACTGCTGAAGCAGCTTCGTCCGAAGCAGTGCTTAAGTCAGCTTCCATGTTGGCTGATTTGTGCTTTTTGGATCTTGATCTCTCCTTCTCTGGTTCCTTTACTGCTGAAGCAGCTTCCTTCGGAGCAGATACCAAGTCAAGTAGCTCATTCCCATCAGCGAGATTGGATAACAAGTTCTCTCCCATGCTATCTAAACCTGACGTGTTGCCTGATTCGAGCTCCGACACCATTGGAACTGAAAGTCTTGAGAGGCCATCATATGAGAGAATGCAAGCTATTGCGTACATAGACGCTCCGAGATGAGGCGGCAAATTTTCTTGCGGATGTTTTACCTATAAAATGCAAAGTTAAGGTTGAGAAGGATGCCAATACTCTGAATAAAATGTTGAATATCTTCAACCATAGTGATTATAACTACTCTTACCTTGAACAAAATGGATGCCACTAGTCTCTCTCTCAAGATGTACATTTGAGCAATTTCAATAGCTGTCATCTCGAAAGGCAGCCACCGATCCACTACCACCTTGACTGAATTTTCCGGGGCGAGCATTAATTTATCTCCAGGCCTACCACCTGCTTTGTCTTTGTCCATCGCATCTCCTACAGTTTCTACTTCGTTGTTGCCTTCCTCGTCATCACTCTTATCAGCATCACAGCTCTCTGTAGGAGCCACAGCTATCTCTCCCGCAAACAGTAACAACGGTATAGTGGTAAGGGCGGTGCTTTCTCTTATGTGCACGTCCCAGTCTCCTCGAGTGATCTCATCAAAAACAATTAAAGCTTCATCATCCTCCCTAGAGGACGTGTTTGAAAGCGAGAGCACACGAACTTTGGCTCCCGTAATGGTCTCTACTAGTGACCTTCTATTATTCATGGAAGGTGGGCACATTCTTCCCACCATAGGGTACAATCCTACTGCTACAACAGCACGGAGAATACCCGGATCGTGAGCATTCAGACTACAGTCTGAGTTATTTCTAGGGATGAGCCCATGTCTTTCGAGTTCCCCATGAAGCTTGTCACGCATATTATCCAGCATCTTCATGGCATTTGGGGAGACGAAATACTCAGAACAGAACTCCCGAGATTGACCATTTCTTTTTGCATCTTTCCAGCGATGAAAAGCTGCAACAATCGCAAGGTGATCACTGTGGCCTCCATAAAGCGACGCAAGTTCACGTTTTGCGGCAACAGCTTTTCTTCTTTCTGCTGGTCCCAAGGGCATGGTAAATGGATCCTTGGTGTCGGCTGCACATGCCAGAAGAAGTGCTGGGTCCAGACAGTTCACTAATATGGAGAAATAAATCATCTTGCAAATCCGAGGATGAACTGGAAGCTGGCCAAATTTCTGTCCAAGTTCTGTCAGCTCTTCTTGTGGTGTCAGTGCGCCAATGTCTTTAAGGGTGGTTAAGGCATTTGCAATGCTTTGATCAACAGGCGGGTCCATCAATTTCTGAAGGAAATCATTGACGTTGCAATTCGGATCCAGTATCTTAACCTGAATTCATTAGTTAGGAACATAAGTTAGACAACAAGTATGGAAAAAAATCTCAAATAATATGCCACCATGCACGAACATTATAGACAAATTCTACGATAGAAAGAACAGCACCTGTAAGCAGAGTTCATCTACTGGCATCCTCCTAACTTCAGGGATTCTATATTCAGGTAAAGAGGCTGCCCGAAGTTTAGAATAGAGATGATAACAAATTCCAGGTTGGCACCGGCCTGCTCGTCCCTCTCGCTGTTTTGCATTCGCTTTAGAAACCCAAGAAGATTCTAGCGTTGACACGTCGTTATAAGGATCATAACTCTTTTCCTTCATCCGCCCACTATCTATCACATAAACCACATCATCGATAGTAACTGCTGATTCAGCAATATTTGTCGCAAGCACAATTTTGCGACAGCCTTGAGGGGGGCGTTTAAAAACTTTCTTCTGTTCCTCTACAGGAACCCTTGAGTGTAGACATATGATGCTATATTTAGCACTATCTGCAAAATAGGGATTAGCAAGCAGTCTCTCTTTCGTTCTACTTATTTCCTCCCACCCAGGTAGAAAAACAAGAACGGCACCCGCTTCTGAGTCACGGCATATTTTCTTCATTAAATTCACTATAAGACTCACGTCTACTTCTTCTGGATTGATTGTCGCCATATACTTATCAAGTAAGTCTTGTGCTTGCTGAGAATTGGACTGGACGTTATCAGCATGTTCCCTGATTATTTGAGCAGCTTCAAATTGCTTCTCTTTTTCGGCCAATTCTAATGCTGTCATACCTTCCTTGGACTTCAATTTACTGTCAGCGCCAAGTGCGAGGAGCTTACAGACAGTTTTAACCCTGCCCTTTCCAGCGAAGACCATAAGTGGTGTTAGCCAGGTCGATGATTGCCTGTAATTGTAAACCTCGTGACTTCCTTCGGAGGAAACCAGATCTAAGAGAGCTTCAAACTCATCATTTGTCCATGCCATTTCAATTGCTTCGTCTAAAGCAACTTTGTCTTCATCTTTAATATCACCCTTGCCATCTGGTATGCTTGAGTCGTCAGAAATTAGATGATGATTCTTCTCTGATTTCAGGACAGAGAGCACATCTTCCAGATAAAAGGTTCTCACCTAGAGACAGGGGCAAGAAGATTATTTTCAATACAATATGACTAAAGCGGACTATAGAGAAAAATGGAGGGGAATTAACTGGATAAGTGAATCCAGGGACTTGGACAACTGGACAACCTCCGAAATATCCAGAAAACCTCTCAGCATCAAGAGTAGCACTCATTAGAATCTGCACCCACATGAAAAGAAATATTCTTATACAGTAACTATGCCCCAAAAGGGTAAAACGAAGAAGAGTCGTAAGTAAAGGATCTGAACTAACCAGTCGGAGATGAGGATTTGAAGGAAGGAAGTCCCTGAAGACAAAAAGAAAAACATCACAAATTGATCCGAGTTCTATCTCCCCAACGAAATGAAAATATATCACGATAGTTCTCTTTTTCATGGCTTAGGTTCAATTAAAGGATTATATATAAGTGTACAGGGAAAGCAGTTTAGGCATCTAATAGCATAGTGCGACACAACTGAACAATAGCAATGTGATGAGTTATTCTACATATAGATTTTTATTTTTGGTCCAAAATTTGACAAGCTGAGAACTCTAGTGTTCAAGAAGGCTAGAGACTGTACCTTATAATCGCCAACATGAAATCAGAGTAGCAATCCCTTTCATGAATTTCATCCTACATAGTAACATAGAGGTTATTGATAATTAAGACAACTACTAAATCAATTTATACAAAAACGAGAACCTAAGATGACAAACAGATACAACAAGGCAGACAAAAGTGACTGACAATTTCATGTTGAAATTATTCAATCAAATTAACTCCTACGGTCCTACCAGAGAAACCAGGAAAAGCATACTTACTAAACACATGAAAAGCATATCCTAAATCAAACAAAAATGTGTTACCACAATAATGTGAGTTATATCAGGAACACAGCTACCACCGCCTTTGCCTACAAGCACCCTCAACAGAATGCCATTCGTGCAGAAAACAACTGATGACTGTCTTCCACCTTCGCTCTTCAGCCGCACCTACATTTGGATCATAAAGTCGCGATATGGAGGGATGATTTTACCAGCAGCCATTAACATATCTCTATCATATGAATACGTTTATGTCAAACAAATATTCCCCCATACCTTGTAGCCGACGTTGTTCCCTATAGTTTCACCTCTTTCCCAAGAAATTCGTTCAGAAACTTCAAAACAGTAAAGTAAGGCATTAAGCTACGGCATGCATTAAAATTACAACGCTGAAAACTTCACAGGAGTTGAATCAGATAAATACTAACCTGAAATAGCTGAGATACGACGTGGTTGGGTGCAAATGATTTTGCAAGATTCTCGCTTACTATACCACATGTGGTCTAGAAGATATTGAGGCACCTAAAGTATTAACAAATGAGGCACATGAGAAGCTTCACAAGTAAACGAATCTGCTGTTTGGAATAAAAACGCTTTGTAACTGTAAATATTAAAAATCGATATGGCAATGCCATGTCCATGCACACAGCACAAACTCTCATACCACAACACTAAATCTAAATTCTTTTTTACAAGCATAAATATTTGGCTCCGCCAAAACAAACAACAAGAGGAAATAACGCACCTGAGTAGTTTTCCCACAGCCAGTTTCACCAGCAATAAGAACAACCTGCATTTACAATATAAATAAAGACTTTCAAAAAGAAAGTGGAAATCCCCCACTGAAAGCACAACTGCTCACACACTCCAAATGATGATATAGAAAAACAGAGAACATATCTAAACCCCCATATAACCTGATTAGATTCCACTGCAGATGTGATGGCCTCTCTAAAGGATGCGATGGGAAGCTTTGTCCGTGCTCCAAAGATCTGTTTCAAATACAAGGATATATCGTATTATGTATTAGATAAGTAGAAATTACAAATCATTTTGAAAATATATATAAACTGCCAAAAAACCTCTCGAAAATCTTTGTCGTTTGCCAGTCTAGAACTCAGAGACGCCGCCCTACTTTGAATATCATCTTTGTTCATCTGAGGTTTGCCAAAGAAGTCATCTTTCCACTTCCGCTGTTTCCCGGAGGAGCGTCCAGTATATATCCCCAGTGACGTCCCTGTAGTATCTCCGTCGCAAGGCGGATATCGAGTAAATAACTCCTGAAGAACAGGTTTCGCCTCCGATGGAAATGAGACACGTTTGAGCTTCTTCTCATCGGCATCTCCGTTGCCATATGTTGTCTTATTTCTTCTGTCTGAGACTGAAGGGCGAGGTGCACGTTTGAAAATGGTAAGACGCCTTTGATCCCCTTTCCTACACAGAATCAAAGAAGAAGAATCAGAATCAGAAACTAGGCTCTCTCTCAACTCTCAATTCTCAAGTAGTACAATCCAAAACTGACCCGGAACTTTTTGATCGGAGACCCATCTTCTGGCACATCTGGTGGATAATGCCACGGTCGTTATTCGTAAGACTGTTATCAAACGTGTGAGCTACACAAAGTTAAAAGCAAAACACAATCACTATCAATCAATCAATCAATTAATCAAACAACTGAAACATTACGAATTGCAAGTAGAGAGCATAGGAGTTTAAGTTGAATCTCAGTATCAAAAGAAAAGGAGTCGACGAGGTAACTCACAATGGTTCCCGGAGGCGCGAAACTCCTTGAGGAACTTGGAGGCCCAAATCCGAGAGGATTCCGAGGATTCTGTGTTTTGATTTCTATTCATCTTCTTCCCCATCGATTATCAGGGGTTTGTTTCTATCGACAGTAGTGAGCAGAGAGACTTTACTACGGCCTGTGAGCTTCAGAGAGGAGCTCTTTGATTGAGTTTTCCGTTCTGCTCTCCGCCACCGCCTCCCTCCTTAAACCCTATTTTCTGGTTTGAACATTAAATTAATTAATTTATTTATTTTAAGAAAAGAAAAGAAGAAAAAAATTCCTAAATGGGCCTTTGAGGCCATTTATTTTGAAAAGCCCATAAACGGAAACGCCCCAACTCCAATATCCAGTATCTCGAGACGTCGCAGAGTCAAATCTGGTAATCAATCTTCCACACGCGTATGCTTGATACGTTTTGATTTTGTGATCGGAGAAGACCCGCGCGCACCTGATTACTTCCCTCGCAGCGTTTGATTTCAAATACCTATAAAGAAACGGCTCTCACTCTCTCTCTCTCATTTTCTGCGTGTTTCTCGGGAAAATCATTCACTCATAATTGAAAAAGAGACTTTGGAGGTTTCTCTCGCTCTCTTATTCGCCCCTTGAAGAAATCAAATGATATGAGACGGCTGTTGATGAAGCGAAACCTAGCTCTCTTGTGGCTGTTGATGAAGCGTAACCTAAGTCTCTTGTGCAGATTCGTGCTCAGATTCTTCAATATATCATCCTGCAGAGTCATGGCTTGTTTTCTCTACTGCTTCCGCGGCAGAGACAGAGACGATCGATCTACTAGCAATCTCGTCTCTCGCTCTTCACTCGCCAATTCCAGAGTAATTATCTCTCTTCTCTTGATTTTATATGATCTTTTCTTTGCATGATCGAGTCCGTTTTAGGTGTTTATTCTAGCTGCTTTTCTGATCGTAGATGAAATTGATCCTTCATGGATAGATCACAGAGCTCCGTTTGGTCGTTTTTAGCTGATGCATCCTCTGTTTCTTTGCTTTTCTTGACTGTAATTTTCATTTACTTAACATGGTTCCTTTCGTAATTTATCTTCAGAAAGGTCAGGACTCTCAGAATCATTTATCCTCCTTGCTTCAATCTGAAGGTAAATCTCTTGTTGATGTGTTTTATATTAGTTTTGTTTCTGTGCAGATCTTGCTAATAGTAACTGTATTTGTTCTTGTTTTTATAGAGAAAGCAGCTTCTTCGCCGTGCACTGGCAAAGAAAGATTTGATTTGGATTCTATACATATTGACAATGGCCTAAAGGATGAGGTATGGTTATATCAGAAGCCTTGCCTCTACTAATGTGGTTATATACTTCTTGTAGTTGTATGACGAACAGGATCTGTGCCGTTTGTGACTGACATGGTCTTTACCTCTCTTTTTTTATAGCGAATGTGCTGTTGTTTCAATCTGTTTTCCTTGCATTATTGCTTGCAATTAGTTGAGTTTCTTACGAGAATGCAGGGATTGTATTTCAGAAAAAAAAACTGTCAGTAATTTGTTGTGGTAGCTCTTTTGATGTTCAGAGAATCCTTTCTCTGCATATATCAGTAGAGTCTGATTGTCCATCTATTTTTACTTGTGGACTCCTAGGCGCGGTTTCTTAAAGCTTGTGGTACTATACCGGAGACGCCTATTGAAATAAGGAAAGCGTCCCAAAAACTGACTAGTCCTCAACATTCGGGATCTTCCCATTTCCACTCATGGATTTCCAGTAGCTCTGCGCTTGGGTTTCATGTGGATGAATCTCCAACCCCCATCAAAGCTTGTGAAGATGTGGGGAGACCATCATCTACTTCAGAAGAAACACCTAGCAGGTAAAGCACTAGAGGTTATCTTTGTTGACTAAAACAGGCATTTCGCCTTCTTGCGCTATGAAATAGGATTAGCATAGTTTCTTTATAAGTGGCATGGTTTCTATGCTAACATCATTCTCACATCTTTTGCTAAAGAGGTTCAACGCATATTTGGAATCTGAAATTCACTTTTTTCTTTTTCTTTCATATTAGTTGTGTAATCGATGTCCGGGACAATGCAAGGATCACGTCTGTTATTAATGATGCTGATGAAGTAGAAAGCATTGGCACTGCAGTCAAGGGTGAGTTGAATAGATCTGGCAGGCGAATGCTCACAGCTGGAAAGACAAAGTCGGTGCGGTTTGACTGTGATCTTGAACAATCTCACTCTTCTAACTCTTCCGAGAATAGCAGTTCAAGAAAACCCCAGATGCGTGGCAAAATTAGTTTTGCATTGAGCTCGCCTAATCCAACCCCATTGAAGCTATCTGATGAGATGCAAACTCCCGGAACCATATATCCTGCAAACATGGAATCAGCAGGAAAGGGAAAGCCTAGAATCAGATCACAGTTTGTGCATTCAGTTTCCAGTCTGATGGAGAATGCATCCGTATATAAAACCCACGATGATTCACATGGGAGCCTAGAACAGGCTAAATGGCAGGTTTACAAAGAGCAGATAGATGCTGAAACTCCCACTTCAGCAAATGGGGGAAAGGTGGAGGAAAACTCATATGAGAAACAGTCCAAGTTTGAGGCAAGCTTTTCTCCTTGGCTAAACCCGACCAACAAAGACTGTAACGAAAGGACACCGGGAGTCAATGCCATAACGCCAGGTGAGAGGCCTATCATTGGATTGGTTGCTTCTCACTGGAATGAGGATGAGCAAAATGAGATTTTACCCAAATGGTGGGATGGGAATGGAATCCCAAATACGACAACCAAATACAAGGAGGTATCATTACTCGTGCTCAAGCTTCTGCTTTCTAGGCTCTGTTGGTTTTCCCTATACTATTCAGAAACTTTACACAGTGAGTTGTTTCATTCTTACCTTACACAGGATCAGAAAGTGAGCTGGCATGCAACACCATTCGAGGTGAGATTGGAGAAGGTGCTCTCGGAAGAAGGTGATCAGAGTTTATTCCCTCGAAGGTACGAACCTTAAATCTCAACTATATTTAAGAAAATTACTTAGGAGAAGTGATAAGCGACTTATGAATGTGCGTGATGCAGGAAACTTGAAGTGGTGGAGAATGAAGAAGACTCTGCGGACGTATCGCAGGCTCAGCTTCATTGCAACCAACCTCGGTAGTTTCCTTCTGGAAACTTGGCCCTCGTACAGAACAGTGTTACATACATAGGGCTATCGTGATTCATGAGCAATGAAGATAGTCTTATTTCAGGCTTTTATTGAACTTGATAAGAATTTTAGAGTAAAAAGTATAAACATTCCTCTTAGGAATTCTCATCCTCAGGCACTCTTTTGATATTTTTTCCATCAAGTAATTTTTAATATGCAAAGCTGGATAAAGATTACATATATTTCCATGTTGAATATGTGTGAGAAAGTAGTAAGCTCACTATGTTCATATTTTAAAGTGGAGCAAATCTGAGGTTCCATCATGTCCTTTGGCACCGCGGTAAGCAGCGAAATCCTTAACGGTGATGTCTCTGTACTTTGGAGGGTTATCTTCAGACACAAGCTCTCTAATGGGTCCGTAAATTCTAGGATTCGGTCTAATGCCGGTTGTGAAGAAACAGGCTACGGAGACTCGAGCTCCTGTCGCTCTGTTTGCCAAGACTCTGTGCTCTGAACTGATGAATTTGTCATTTGTTATAAGCTGCACCAAAACACACACACTTTGAACCAATAGGAAGATTTTGAGCAGCAGGCATTGATTGTGAACAAGAACTTGCCTGGAGAAGGTCTCCAACGTTGATGATCAGTGCACCGGGAGCAGGAGGAACATCGAACCAGAACCCTTCACGGAGAACTTGAAGCCCTTCTATCTGATCCGGAAGGAGGACCGTAATAAAAGAGCTGTCGCTGTGTTTGCTTGCGCCTAAAGTCAGGTCAGGCTCTGGACATGGTGGGTAGTAATGGCAAAGCATGCGCAAGCCCTTGGAGCAATCAATGTCTTTGAGGTGATTAGGCTTCAGCCCTAGAGCTTCTGATAAAAGCTCGAACAGAAACTCCCCCAAACTGACAGTTTGTTTTGAGTATTCCAACATAACATCCCTGAAAACACATTTCACCAGATGAACACATAGAGACTACTACACAATCAAACCATCATCAGGTTGAAAGAAAATGAAGCCATGTACCTACAGATCGCTGGCAGATCTTGTGGTTTTGGAGGATTTGGAGCCATGTAACAAGAGAAAGTGTCTCTCCAACTTGCAGCCGATGAAGTGTAGAGATCAAAGTTACTTGTATACACAAACTCTCTACTAAAATCTCTGCTGTAGTATTGTTTCTTCACTTCAGGGGCTTGCTCGTTAAACCGTCGAACTCCATCTTTCATCCTATCCAGAAGATCGAGTGAAACGCCATGGTTGATAACCTGGAAGAAACCCCACTTCTCTGCTGCTTCCCTGACCCCATCAACAGTATTCTTGCGCTTAGCCTTGTCCCCGAAGACTCGTCCTCCGAGATCGATCGTTGGGATGGTCGTGAGATGTAGCAAGTCAGAGGAAAGCGGCTTGGGGTTTGCTAAGTTGGAAGGTGATTCGTGGAAGATGCGTGGAAGCTGTGTTACTCCGGCGTCGAAGAGTCCTTTCACGCCTGTCTTCGTCTCGTCGAAAGCTTTAAGCTCACTGACACGATCGAATGAAGCAATCTTGGTCGTCTCCATAGTGTTCTTTGTGTTGAGAGAAAACAGAGCACTGATACGAAAGAATTTTTTTTTTTTTTTTGGATTTACAGCAAAGTCACTGGTCATAGTCTTATAGATAAGTCTTATAGATATCACATGTGACCGTGAGCAAAAAAAGAAAAAAAATCACATGTGACCACTTGCTACAGAAAAATCACTGACCATAGATTGTTATAATAAGTTTGATAGAAAATGAACGGTTTGTGACAGTTTATGGCCCACTCACTGTCTCTAACACAGTCTTATTATTAAACAAGAAGCTATTACAGCATCATTATTAAACATATAAACGTGCATGGGCTTTCACGAGCATTCCTTAGATCTTGAGGTATAGTAATCCAGAGGTACCATCAAATCCTTTGGATCTGTAGAACTTTGAATACTCTGTGATGGTGGTGTCTCTATATATTGGAGGGTTTTGTTCAGACAAAAGCTCTTTGATAGGTCCATAAACTCTAGGATTCGCCATCAAATACGAACTGAAGAAGCAGCCCACTGAGATACGCGGTCCAGCTTTATTCGCCAAAACACGGTGCTCCAAGCTTTTGAACTTGCCGTTTGTAATAAGCTGCACAAATACCCAATAAGATTAAAAACATTGATCTAAGCTACAAAAGGGTAGGTTAGTTAGTTAGTTGGTTAGTTAACCTGGAGAAGGTCTCCAACGTTGACGACAAGAGCTCCAGGTACAGGAGGAACATCAACCCAGTATTGGTCATGGAGAACTTGTAACCCTCCGATGTGGTCGTCTTGAAGAAGAACCGTGAGAAAAGAGTTGTCTGAGTGTTTGCTTAAGCCTAGAGTCAGATCTGGCTGAGGACAGGGAGGGTAATAATTGCCGAGTAGAAGCAATGAGTTGGTGCAGTCCATGTCCTTGAGGTGATTAGTGTTTAACCCTAGAGCTTCTGATAGAAGCTCAAAGAGCAATTTACCCACTTTCATCACTTCCTCTGAATATTCAATCATAACCTCCCTAACAAAATCTCCCACCAAAAAAAAACATTAAAGACGCGTTTTATTCATTTGTTGAGTTCCTGTAATGGATATAGAGATTCCGACATATGCTTAGTAAGTTAGTATGGTCTTAATTCAATTTTCTGTTATGAAAACCATAGTTCCAATTTCCAAATTCATTTTTTTTTGTTCAGAAGTCTAAAAATGGATACTGTTGTTACCGTTTTATTCTATATTTGATTATAACAAAGTTCGAATCATACCCACAAGCGGCTGGCAAATCCTCAGGTCTAGGAGGATCTGGAGCCGTGTAACAACCTAGCGTATCTCTCCAGTTAGCAGCCGGCGAGCTATACAGATCGAAGTTGCTACTGTAAACCACCTTGCTACTCGGATCTCGAGAGTAGAACCCTTTCCTCACTTCCGGGTCTTGCTCGTGAAACTCACGAACCCCTTCTTTCATCCTCTCCATCACATCGAGCGGGACACCGTGGTTGATCACCTGGAAGAAGCCCCATCTCTCAGCCGCGTCTCCGATCTTCTCCACCAAGTTGCGCCTAGAGATCGAGTCGGTGCTGCCTCCTTGGAGATCGATTGTTGGGATGGTGAACTGCGATGGTGGTTTTGGACTTGTTATAGTAGCCGGAGGTGCACGGAAGATGGAGGGAATCTCTGAGATACCGGCGTCGACAAGGCCTTTCACGCCGGTCTTGGTCTCGTCGAAAGCTTTTAGCTGAGCTGAACGATCCAATGCAACAGTTGCCGTTGACTCCATTGTTGTTTTTTTCGTTTATGCAAGAAATGGATTTGCAGAGAGATTAACTAACAGTCTTCTTGAAAACTTGCTAAAGAATTAAAGTCAACGAGCAAGTCAGATTTAAAAATGAAAATGCAAGTCTTATTAAAACGTGAATCACGTGGCGAAATTGGAAAAAAAAAATTGAGAGGCGGCTAAATTGGACAAGAATAACAGAAAAACAAAATAGAAATGGAGATGCGGGGTATCGATCCCCGTACCTCTCGCATGCTAAGCGAGCGCTCTACCATCTGAGCTACATCCCCGTTGTTGGTAAAATAACTGTAGAAGTTATAATTATATTAATTAATTCACTTCTGGCTAAGCAACCGATACTCTAAACCGGACGGCATGAAATAACCGGTTCTCGAAGATTTTTGCTAAATTCTTTTCAAACCTTTTCCCGGTGACTGACTCGAGTCAAAACTTCAAAATAAGTAAATCTCCCCCCCCCCAGTGACCTAATCCCCTCTACTTCTCGGAGGCAATAACCGGCGCGAGAGATTGTTTTCTAGTGACGGCGACAGAGAGATGGCCGGATTAACGAGAACAGCCGGCGCCTTTGCGGTAACTCCGCACAAGATCTCCGTTTGCATTCTCCTCCAGTTATACGCGCCGTCAGCTCAGATGTCTCTCCCCTTCCCTTTCTCTTCCGTCTCTCAGCACAACCGCCTCGGCCTCTACTTGCTCTCTCTCACCAAGGTTCCACCACTCTTCGTTTTCCTCTCTGAAATCGCATTTACCTCATTACTTCCTCTATGCTGCTCTATCGAGTTTTAGTTCGTTAATGTTCTTGTTGTAACGACTTCAAGTCCTCATAGTCGATGAGATTTACTGATTCCATAACTTAATTGGTTTTGATAATGACGTTGC